>NC_086014.1:5436068-5736068 GCF_030014385.1 Trichomycterus rosablanca
TCTGTCTGTCTACATGGGTTTCCAACTACAAATCTAAAGACATGCAGTCAGGCCAATTGGAGCTACTAGTGTGTGTGTGTGTGTGTGTGTGTGTGTGTGTGTGTGTGTGTAAAACAGACGATGTATGAAGCGGCGTTAAGTCACAAGTTTACATACAGTCATAAGTGTAGCCTAGTGGTTTAGGTGCTGGGCTAGTAATCAAACAGACGCTGGTTCAAACCCCACCACTGGTTATCTCTTAATCACGGGATGGGAGATATCAGTGGATGGGATATATCAGCAAGGCAAGCCGGCGGAGGCAGTGTGATGCTTTGGGCAATGTTCTGCTGGGAAACCTTGGGTCCTGCCATCCATGTGGACGTTACTTTGACACGTCCCACCTACCTAAGCATTGTTGCAGACACCCATGTACACCCTTTCATGGAAACAGTATTCCTTGATCTCTGTGGCCTCTTTCAGCAGGATAATGCGCCCCGCCACGGTTCAGGAAGGGTTTGAGGAGCACAACGACGAGTTTCAGGTGTTGACTTGGCCTCTAGATTGCATCTGTGGGATGTGCTGGAGATACAAGTCTAATCCGTGGAGGCATCTTGGTGCCAGATACCACAGCACACCTTCAGGGGTCTAGTGGAGTCCATGAGTCCTTACCTCGACGGGTCAGGGCTGTTTTGGCAGCAAAAGGGGGACCAACACAATAAAAGATCAGTGTATGTACGTACGTACGTACATCGAAATAAACATCTACAAGCACAACAGGTCGATAACTTGCCAAACAAAATGCCAACTACTCTCTAGATACACAACATCTTAGGTCAATAACATTAGGCATAACATTTACTGAACTCATTTGTGCACATATCGCTCCTCACCTCATTGTCTACTGTGCATTGTTTTATTTATTATACAGTTTAATTAAATCTATTTTCGAATTCTGTGTGACGTCCTGATCACGTCTGTTTTCTGCACCATCTATTTTTTGCATCATCTCTTGTTTATTTAGGTCTGTTGTCTGTTGCTGTATCATGTGTCCCTGTTTCTATCAGATATTTTCTCTCTCCTGGCAGAAAGAAGGTAGAAGGTAGCTGAGGCCCACAGATGGGGAGGGGTCATGTGTTCAGGGACTCTGTCGTCCACACCCACACACACACACACGGTCAGGGTCATGCACTTCAGAGGCCCATCTTACCAGCTAACATGCAAACAGCTGCAAGAAACATTAAAACCACCTTGTTTCTACACTCACTGTCTATTTTATCAGCTCCACTTACCATATAGGAGTACTTTGTAGTTCTACAATTACTGACTGTAGTCCATCTGTTTCTTTACATGCTTTGTTAGCCTGCTTTCATGCTGTTCCACAGGACCACTACAGAGCAGGTATTATTTAGGTGGTGGATCATTCTCAGCACTGCACTGACATGGTGGTGGTGTGTTAGTGTGTGTTGTGCTGGTATGAGTGGATCAGACACAGCAATGCCGATTGAGTTTTTAAACACCTCACTGTCAGTGCTGGACTGAGAATAGTCCACCAACCAAAAATATTCAGCCAACAGCAACCCATGGGCAGCGTCCTGTGACCACTGATGAAGGTCTAGAAGATGACCGACTCAAACAGCAGCAATAGATGAGCGATCGTCTCTGACTTTACATCTACAAGGTGGACCGACTAGGTAGGAGTGTCTAACAGAGTGGACAGTGAGTGGACACGGTATTTAAAAACTCCAGCAGCATTGCTGTGTCTGATCCACTCATACCAGCACAACACACACTAACACACCACCACCATGTCATTGTCACTACAGTGCTGAGAATGATCCACCACCTAAATAATACCTGGTCTGTGATGGTCCTGGAAGAGTCCTGACCATTGAAGAACAGCATGAAAGGGGGTTAACAAAGCATGCAGAGAAACAGATGGACTACAGTCAGTAATTGTAGAACTACAAAGTGCTTCTATATGGTAGATGGAGCTGATAAAATGGACAGTGAGTGTAGAAACAAGGAGGTGAGTAATATTAAAAACCTCTTTGTATTATCAAATCTTGAATTTATAAATCAGATACAAGTGGTTTGGGACCTTACGGTGAGTTTACAGGCACCGGGTTCCTCACTGGAGGCAAAAGAAATGTAGAAGATGTACTTTAAATACTCCACTGACAGGCAGAAGTAAGTCTAAAACTACAGGGGTGTCTGACTCCAGCACCGTTAAGCATCTTCCTGCATTAACCAAGAAGATTGTTGCTGTCCAATAATAAAATATAGACTACTATTGTAGATGGGTCAGGGCTCACCACGTACTGCCAAACTTTGTAAGATAACTGTTAATAATTTTTGGTCTTTTACCATCTACTGTACTTATTGTGAAAAGATTTAGGGAATCCGGAGAATCTCAATCCGTGTAGGGTAAAGCCAGTGACCTTCCAACCCTCAAACGGCATTACATGAGAAACCGTCATGCTTATGCGGTAAATATAGGAACACATGGGCATGGAAGTACTTCTGAAAACTTTTATCAATCAACACGGTCCAGCGCTGCGTCATAAAATGCGACTAAATCTCTAATCCTAATTAATTCAGCTGGAATCATTTTAATTCGGGTCTTTGATAAAAACCTTTGGTGTTGGCTCTGCCCTGCTCAGGTGGCCACCCAACTCAAGGTCACTGGGAGGATGTTGAACGTACAACTTGGCATGGTTGGCAGGATCTCCATGGTTACCAAGGCTTAAGTTTGAGTGACACATGGGCGGAGAGGGTGTGGTGTCGCTGACTCGCTGTGGTGGGAGCTGCAGTCTCAGCCGGGCACTAATTGACATTAAGCCCAGAACAGAGAAGTGGAAAGAGGTGGAAAAGGAAGCTGGGGTGAATGTTTACTACTAAACACATCCAGTATATACACTGATCAGCCATAACATTAAAACCACCTCCTTGTTTCTACACTCACTGTCCGTTTTGTCAGCTCTACTTACCATATAGAAGCACTTTGTAGTTCTACAATTACTGACTGTTGTCCATCTGTTTCTCTGCATGCTTCGTTAGCCCGCTTTTTTGCTGTTCTTCAATGGTCAGGACCCCCACAGGACCACCACAGAGTAGAGCAGGTATTATTTGGGTGGTGGATCATTCTCAGCACTGCAGTGTGTGTTGTGCTGGTATGCTGATGGAGTTTTAAAACACCTCACTGTCAGTGCTGGACTGAGAATAGTCCACCAACCAAAAATATTTAGCCAACAGCACCCTGTGGGCAGCGTCCTGTGACCACTGATTAAGGTCTAGAAGATGACCAACTCAACCAGCAGCAATAGATGAGCGATCGTCTCTGACTTCACATCTACAAGGAGGACCAACTAGGTAGGAGTGTCTAATAGAGTGGACAGTGAGTGGACACGGTATTTAAAAACTCCAGCAGCGCTGCTGTGTCTGGTCCACTCATACCAGCACAACACACACTAACACACCACCACCATGTCAGTGTCACTGCAGTGCTGAAGAACACTATAAAAGCAGGCTAAAACAGTATGTAGAGAAACAGATGGACTACAGTCAGTAATTGTAGAACTACAAAGTGCTCCTATCTGGTAAGTGGAGCTGATCAAATGGACAGTGAGTGTAGAAACAAGGAGGTGGTTTTAATGTTATGGCTGATCAGTGTATATGACAACACAGACCCTATCAAGTCAAAATTACGGACTTTTAATTCTTCATACCGTCCCAGTTCTTTTAGAAATTGGATTTGTAACTCAAATGCAACCGCTTACACATGATCCACTTAATCAGAGACATAAACACATAGAGAGAGAGAGAAGGGTGAGAGAACAAGATAGATGAACATCTCACGCTCATGGTTTTATCATTATTTTATCATCACTCCCTCTTACACCCTGTTCACACCCCTAAAGGCATTTTTAATTTTTAAAACAGTGCGCATTAAGTACCATGCAGGGTTCTAATCTAAAACATACACATGTACCGTACAATGACGTTGTACTGGTCAGAGCGCAGGGTCAACTATTGTACAGCTCCACTGTAGCAAAGAGGGTTAAGGGCCTTGCTCAAGTACCCAGCAGTGGCTGCATAGCATAGCAAAGGCTGGGTTTGAATCAACAACCTTTCGATTAATAGCCCAACATTCTACCCATTAGGTAGGTTTCTACACTCACTGTCCATTTTATCAGCTCCACTTACCATATAGAAGCATTTGTAGTTCTACAATTACTGACTGTAGTCCATCTGTTTCTCTACATACATTTTTAACCTGCTTTCACCCTGTTCTTCAATGGTCAGGACCCCCATAAGTCCACTACAGAGCAGATGTAAATGTAGATGTAAAGTCAGAGACGATCGCTCATCTATCGCTGCTGTTTGAGTCGGTCATCTTCTAGACCTTCATCAGTGGTCACAGGACGCTGCCCACTATTCTCAGTCCAGCAGGGACAGTGCTGTGTCTGATCCATCCATATTAGCACAACACACACTAACACACCACCACCATGTGATAATGATCCACCACCTAAATAATACCTGCTCTGTAGTGGTCCCGAAAAGCATGCAGAGAAACAGATGGACTACAGTCAGTAATTGTAGAACCACAAAGTGCTTCTATATGGTAAGTGGAGCTGATAAAATGGACAGTAGTCATGGCCACACATTAGGATCTTATTCTCAGTTGTGGCTACAGGTTATTTTTGTAGATGTACCTTTGATTCCTAACTGGTTCCTGACTCGCATGCTTTGTCCCCTCCGTTAGCCACAGCCACTTTGCATCTTTCCAGTTGCTGCTGATCTGGCTCTGCATCCGCAAGAGAAAATTACTGACACATGATTTGATTCCTATCAAACTCCCTCAGGCAGGATGATTGAACAAGAACTGCCTGATTTAGCAGTTGTGAGTTTATACTACATAGGACAGCAGGCTGATGTGGCAGATGCGGATTTATAAAGCATGGCGGAGTACATGCAGTGTAAAGTAACCAGACAAGCATTTACTGCTGTTCTCTTGCTTGTGTTTGGATAAAACACTTGATTAGATTGTATTTATTTAGATGTAGAATTTACCATTCATGACAGGACAGGTTACAAACACTTGGTCACGGACAATTTTGTATGTCCAGTTCACCTACCTTACACGTCTTTGTACTGTAGGAGGAAACCCACACAGACACGGGGAGAACATGCAAACTCCACACAGAAAGGACCCGGACCGCTCCACCTGGGAATCAAACCCAGGACCTTCTTGCTGTAAAGAGACAGTGCAACCCACCGAGCCACCGTGCCACCCCACACGATTAGAAAAGGCCCTGATGCAAACAGCTTTTGTTTCATTTCTTTCATCTTATTTTCATCAACCGCTTTATTCTGGTCAGGGTCATAGCGGGTATGGTTTTACCAGGGAACACTGGTCACAAGGCAGAAATACCACAGACAGGGTGCCAATCCATTGCAACTTTACATCTACAAGGTGAACCAACTAGGTAGGAGTGTCTAATAGTGGACACTGAGTGGACAGGGTATTTAAAAACTCCAGCAGTGCTGCTGTGTCTGATCCACTCATACCAACACAACACACACTAACACACCACCACCATGTCAGTGTCAGTGCAGTGCTGAGAATGATCCACCACCTAAATAATACCTGCTCTGTAGTGGTCCTGACCATTCAGGAACAGCATGAAAGGTGGCTAACAACACATGTAGAGAAACAGATAGACAACAGTCAGTAATTGTAGAACTACAAAGTGCTTCTATATGGTAAGTGGAGCTGAAAAAAATAGACAATGAGCGTAGAAACAAATTTAATTTCATTAAATCTATTTTCGAATTCTGTGTGACGTCCTGATCACGTCTGTTTTCTGCACCATCTATTTTTTGCATCATCTCTTGTTTATTTAGGTCTGTTGTCTGTTGCTGTATCATGTGTCCCTGTTTCTATCAGATATTTTCTCTCTCCTGGCAGAAAGAAGGTAGAAGGTAGCTGAGGCCCACAGATGGGGAGGGGTCATGTGTTCAGGGACTCTGTCGTCCACACCCACACACACACACACGGTCAGGGTCATGCACTTCAGAGGCCCATCTTACCAGCTAACATGCAAACAGCTGCAAGAAACATTAAAACCACCTTGTTTCTACACTCACTGTCTATTTTATCAGCTCCACTTACCATATAGGAGTACTTTGTAGTTCTACAATTACTGACTGTAGTCCATCTGTTTCTTTACATGCTTTGTTAGCCTGCTTTCATGCTGTTCCACAGGACCACTACAGAGCAGGTATTATTTAGGTGGTGGATCATTCTCAGCACTGCACTGACATGGTGGTGGTGTGTTAGTGTGTGTTGTGCTGGTATGAGTGGATCAGACACAGCAATGCCGATTGAGTTTTTAAACACCTCACTGTCAGTGCTGGACTGAGAATAGTCCACCAACCAAAAATATTCAGCCAACAGCAACCCATGGGCAGCGTCCTGTGACCACTGATGAAGGTCTAGAAGATGACCGACTCAAACAGCAGCAATAGATGAGCGATCGTCTCTGACTTTACATCTACAAGGTGGACCGACTAGGTAGGAGTGTCTAACAGAGTGGACAGTGAGTGGACACGGTATTTAAAAACTCCAGCAGCATTGCTGTGTCTGATCCACTCATACCAGCACAACACACACTAACACACCACCACCATGTCATTGTCACTACAGTGCTGAGAATGATCCACCACCTAAATAATACCTGGTCTGTGATGGTCCTGGAAGAGTCCTGACCATTGAAGAACAGCATGAAAGGGGGTTAACAAAGCATGCAGAGAAACAGATGGACTACAGTCAGTAATTGTAGAACTACAAAGTGCTTCTATATGGTAGATGGAGCTGATAAAATGGACAGTGAGTGTAGAAACAAGGAGGTGAGTAATATTAAAAACCTCTTTGTATTATCAAATCTTGAATTTATAAATCAGATACAAGTGGTTTGGGACCTTACGGTGAGTTTACAGGCACCGGGTTCCTCACTGGAGGCAAAAGAAATGTAGAAGATGTACTTTAAATACTCCACTGACAGGCAGAAGTAAGTCTAAAACTACAGGGGTGTCTGACTCCAGCACCGTTAAGCATCTTCCTGCATTAACCAAGAAGATTGTTGCTGTCCAATAATAAAATATAGACTACTATTGTAGATGGGTCAGGGCTCACCACGTACTGCCAAACTTTGTAAGATAACTGTTAATAATTTTTGGTCTTTTACCATCTACTGTACTTATTGTGAAAAGATTTAGGGAATCCGGAGAATCTCAATCCGTGTAGGGTAAAGCCAGTGACCTTCCAACCCTCAAACGGCATTACATGAGAAACCGTCATGCTTATGCGGTAAATATAGGAACACATGGGCATGGAAGTACTTCTGAAAACTTTTATCAATCAACACGGTCCAGCGCTGCGTCATAAAATGCGACTAAATCTCTAATCCTAATTAATTCAGCTGGAATCATTTTAATTCGGGTCTTTGATAAAAACCTTTGGTGTTGGCTCTGCCCTGCTCAGGTGGCCACCCAACTCAAGGTCACTGGGAGGATGTTGAACGTACAACTTGGCATGGTTGGCAGGATCTCCATGGTTACCAAGGCTTAAGTTTGAGTGACACATGGGCGGAGAGGGTGTGGTGTCGCTGACTCGCTGTGGTGGGAGCTGCAGTCTCAGCCGGGCACTAATTGACATTAAGCCCAGAACAGAGAAGTGGAAAGAGGTGGAAAAGGAAGCTGGGGTGAATGTTTACTACTAAACACATCCAGTATATACACTGATCAGCCATAACATTAAAACCACCTCCTTGTTTCTACACTCACTGTCCGTTTTGTCAGCTCTACTTACCATATAGAAGCACTTTGTAGTTCTACAATTACTGACTGTTGTCCATCTGTTTCTCTGCATGCTTCGTTAGCCCGCTTTTTTGCTGTTCTTCAATGGTCAGGACCCCCACAGGACCACCACAGAGTAGAGCAGGTATTATTTGGGTGGTGGATCATTCTCAGCACTGCAGTGTGTGTTGTGCTGGTATGCTGATGGAGTTTTAAAACACCTCACTGTCAGTGCTGGACTGAGAATAGTCCACCAACCAAAAATATTTAGCCAACAGCACCCTGTGGGCAGCGTCCTGTGACCACTGATTAAGGTCTAGAAGATGACCAACTCAACCAGCAGCAATAGATGAGCGATCGTCTCTGACTTCACATCTACAAGGAGGACCAACTAGGTAGGAGTGTCTAATAGAGTGGACAGTGAGTGGACACGGTATTTAAAAACTCCAGCAGCGCTGCTGTGTCTGGTCCACTCATACCAGCACAACACACACTAACACACCACCACCATGTCAGTGTCACTGCAGTGCTGAAGAACACTATAAAAGCAGGCTAAAACAGTATGTAGAGAAACAGATGGACTACAGTCAGTAATTGTAGAACTACAAAGTGCTCCTATCTGGTAAGTGGAGCTGATCAAATGGACAGTGAGTGTAGAAACAAGGAGGTGGTTTTAATGTTATGGCTGATCAGTGTATATGACAACACAGACCCTATCAAGTCAAAATTACGGACTTTTAATTCTTCATACCGTCCCAGTTCTTTTAGAAATTGGATTTGTAACTCAAATGCAACCGCTTACACATGATCCACTTAATCAGAGACATAAACACATAGAGAGAGAGAGAAGGGTGAGAGAACAAGATAGATGAACATCTCACGCTCATGGTTTTATCATTATTTTATCATCACTCCCTCTTACACCCTGTTCACACCCCTAAAGGCATTTTTAATTTTTAAAACAGTGCGCATTAAGTACCATGCAGGGTTCTAATCTAAAACATACACATGTACCGTACAATGACGTTGTACTGGTCAGAGCGCAGGGTCAACTATTGTACAGCTCCACTGTAGCAAAGAGGGTTAAGGGCCTTGCTCAAGTACCCAGCAGTGGCTGCATAGCATAGCAAAGGCTGGGTTTGAATCAACAACCTTTCGATTAATAGCCCAACATTCTACCCATTAGGTAGGTTTCTACACTCACTGTCCATTTTATCAGCTCCACTTACCATATAGAAGCATTTGTAGTTCTACAATTACTGACTGTAGTCCATCTGTTTCTCTACATACATTTTTAACCTGCTTTCACCCTGTTCTTCAATGGTCAGGACCCCCATAAGTCCACTACAGAGCAGATGTAAATGTAGATGTAAAGTCAGAGACGATCGCTCATCTATCGCTGCTGTTTGAGTCGGTCATCTTCTAGACCTTCATCAGTGGTCACAGGACGCTGCCCACTATTCTCAGTCCAGCAGGGACAGTGCTGTGTCTGATCCATCCATATTAGCACAACACACACTAACACACCACCACCATGTGATAATGATCCACCACCTAAATAATACCTGCTCTGTAGTGGTCCCGAAAAGCATGCAGAGAAACAGATGGACTACAGTCAGTAATTGTAGAACCACAAAGTGCTTCTATATGGTAAGTGGAGCTGATAAAATGGACAGTAGTCATGGCCACACATTAGGATCTTATTCTCAGTTGTGGCTACAGGTTATTTTTGTAGATGTACCTTTGATTCCTAACTGGTTCCTGACTCGCATGCTTTGTCCCCTCCGTTAGCCACAGCCACTTTGCATCTTTCCAGTTGCTGCTGATCTGGCTCTGCATCCGCAAGAGAAAATTACTGACACATGATTTGATTCCTATCAAACTCCCTCAGGCAGGATGATTGAACAAGAACTGCCTGATTTAGCAGTTGTGAGTTTATACTACATAGGACAGCAGGCTGATGTGGCAGATGCGGATTTATAAAGCATGGCGGAGTACATGCAGTGTAAAGTAACCAGACAAGCATTTACTGCTGTTCTCTTGCTTGTGTTTGGATAAAACACTTGATTAGATTGTATTTATTTAGATGTAGAATTTACCATTCATGACAGGACAGGTTACAAACACTTGGTCACGGACAATTTTGTATGTCCAGTTCACCTACCTTACACGTCTTTGTACTGTAGGAGGAAACCCACACAGACACGGGGAGAACATGCAAACTCCACACAGAAAGGACCCGGACCGCTCCACCTGGGAATCAAACCCAGGACCTTCTTGCTGTAAAGAGACAGTGCAACCCACCGAGCCACCGTGCCACCCCACACGATTAGAAAAGGCCCTGATGCAAACAGCTTTTGTTTCATTTCTTTCATCTTATTTTCATCAACCGCTTTATTCTGGTCAGGGTCATAGCGGGTATGGTTTTACCAGGGAACACTGGTCACAAGGCAGAAATACCACAGACAGGGTGCCAATCCATTGCAACTTTACATCTACAAGGTGAACCAACTAGGTAGGAGTGTCTAATAGTGGACACTGAGTGGACAGGGTATTTAAAAACTCCAGCAGTGCTGCTGTGTCTGATCCACTCATACCAACACAACACACACTAACACACCACCACCATGTCAGTGTCAGTGCAGTGCTGAGAATGATCCACCACCTAAATAATACCTGCTCTGTAGTGGTCCTGACCATTCAGGAACAGCATGAAAGGTGGCTAACAACACATGTAGAGAAACAGATAGACAACAGTCAGTAATTGTAGAACTACAAAGTGCTTCTATATGGTAAGTGGAGCTGAAAAAAATAGACAATGAGCGTAGAAACAAGGTGGTTTTAATGTTATGGCTGATCAGTGTATACCTCTAGTAGTCTTTTAGAACGAACACTGCATCCACTTTATTCTGTTAATGCCAAAAGTACTGATCCAGGATCATTCCCCCTGCCTTCTGTCTGCTCATGTTGGCACCTCAGCCCTACAGCAGAAGCAAGAACCCCTAAAAATATAAACAGGAGCAGCTGATATGTTAAACATGAGAAGGAAAAAAATACATCTGCAGGGTTGTTGTTCTCGGATTCACTTCTCAAACATTCAGTTATTGTTTTTCTTACTCTCTTACTCGCTCTTCTCCCTCAGGGTTTAGGAGCAGCTCCCAAATTTCTGCAAACTACAGTACAGTATAATAGCAATTAAATCTTATTGAATCTAATAACACCGCCCTCTGCTGGCTCCAAACTGCAAATATAATTTTAGTTTTGGCTTTTTTGTTTTGTTTTATGCCCATGTGGTGCACATTTGTCATTTATTGTAATTTTTTAAAAGAACATGCAATATTTCCAAAGATAAACCATTTTGTCACTGTATCAGGTTCCAATTGGACTTATTTGCATGATACATTTAGTGATGCACATGGACACATTGTCACTGATGGTACCTAGGGTCACAGGGTGTTTCGGGTCTTTCAACTACAGACACCCTCACCCCGGCAACCCAACCGAGAGTGATCAGTTCCCAGCCCGTGTCCAAGCAGCAATAGCCCACGGTTTGTCCCTCCTAATCCACAACCATATTAAAGCTTTCTCCGCTGCTTCTGAAGCTTGTCTGATGGCTTTCCTTTTCTGTGCGCCAGTGCTACCCGGGACGCTATAAGCGCCGTGCCCTCCACCCCCTTCTGCGGCACTCCTGTACCAGCTCCATGTATCTGCCTCTCTTCCTTTCGTTGGCCTCCTCCATCCGTTCTTCCCAAGGTACTGTCAGCTCCAGTATGACCACCTGCTCTGACAGATCCGAAACCAGCCACGTCTGGCCTAAGAGTGCTTTTGTTCCCTGGGAATCTGAGAATTTAAGTCACTTGCCCAGGTCCACCCTCAGTTGCCAGTCACGTGCTGCGCCTCGGAGGCCTGCTCGAGTTCTCGGCTTGGGTTTGGGATGTTCACCAGCTCTTACAAATGTGACATCACACCGTGGTGGTCTATGGCGCTGCAGATGTGCTCGGGTATTACCTTCAGCACTTTGTCATGTCGCCAGCGGAAACGCCCTTCCCCAAGTGCTTTAGGACAGCTGCTCAGGATGTGCTCCAGCGTACCTAATCCAAATAAAGCCTATTAATATAATATTCATATAACCTTAATCAAAGAGTGCACGTACGCAGCACTAAGAGTTCAGAATCTCGGCGCTGGTGTGCTAGAGGAATATCCCGTCAATTGCCGTCAAGAGGGATTCTATAAAGCAGCATTTCCCGACCTTTTTTGCACCACGGACCGGTTTCATATAAGATATAATTTCACGGACCGGCAGGGGCGGGAGGATTTAATAATATTCCTCGCAAACGATGTTTGTTTATTAGGATTTTAACGTCGTTTTACACTTTTGGTTACATTCAAGACAGGAACGGTAGTTACTCATTACACAAGGTTATATCGAACACAGTCATGGGCAATTTAGTGTCTCCAATTCACCTCACTTGCATGTCTTTGAACTAAAGGAGGAAACCCACGCAGACACGGGGAGAACATGCAAACTCCGCACAGAAAGGACCCAAACCGCCCCACCTTGGGATCGAACCCAGGACCTTCTTGCTGTGAGGCGACCGTGCCGCCCGAATAACTATAGAATGGGAAATGTGTGAATCCTGAGCTTTTTTGGCTGCAACGAGACGCTGCTCCCACCTAGTGGTGATTGGGTGCAATAACACCCAAAGAGTATTGGAAATTTAATTGCTCTTGTAGCGATCTCTAATTATTTATTCTTTCTGTGCGGCCCGGTAATGAATGACCCACACTGGTATAAAGTACTAAACCGGGAATCTAAATATTTGTGAATAAAACAGAAACAAAGTTTTTGTCAATAAGGGTAATTAAGGTCATTCTGAAACCACGTGAGAGAAAGACTGTGCGAGTGTGTTAAACAATCTACAGTATTTAATTCACATAGCAGCCGCCTCTACTAAAATCATCACCCTATATGCCCAGGTTCAGAATCTATTCACTCTGGTATATGCACCATAAACCAACTAGGGAAAAAAACTGCCATTCATTTTTCTAAACACAAAATAAAGGAAAAAAAAATGCATCTTTTGGCAATACTGAACTTTAATTCCTTAGTAAGCGCTCGGGGCAGTAAAGCGACAACATCGTTGTTAATGCAGGGTAAAGATCAATTTCATCAGACACAGTGTACAATTCAAGAGACGACGCTCTAACAATCTGAGATCCACCGGGGGGGCGCAGGGACAATATGTGTAGATAAACAGTATTTAAAAAAAAAGCAACTTTTATATAGTATAAATAACTTTCGATTAAGTGGAAATCAGTCTAAAAAGGTTTTTGGAACGAGAATAAAATTAAAAGCCAAGTGGGTTCAATTCATGTCATCTTCCTCACGGCGGAGAATGAGTGTATTCTCGGCATTAGAAAACCCTGAGTAAATTATTACGTTAACGTAGCTCAACCAAACTTTGGAATATTGGAACTTCATTCCAAATGCATTAAATCGGCAACTGGAAAGTCCTGCTGGATGAAAACAATACTGAGGTTTTAGGAACAGAAAACAGGGTAGGCAGTCTGCGTAGTTTCCAGTGACCCACGGTAATGAAGGTGTTCTTCCCCCCTGTAGTTTAGAGCTGTATAAAAACGACTGTGCTGCAGAGATCTGATGGTGCTAAGCGGAGTCCAGATTGTTGCTACTGAACAGTGGAGAGGATCTGATGTTACTGCTGTTTGCAGTCTGCAGGTTGGGCTTGTCCAGGCTACAAAAAAAAGAGGAGAAAAAGTTAACAATTAAAACGATATACACTGATCAGCCATAACATTAAAACCACCTCCTTGTTGCTACACTCAATGTCCATGTTATCAGCTCCGATTACCATATAGGAGCACTTTGTAGTTCTACAATTACTGACTGTAGTCCATCTGTTTCTCTGCATGCTTTGTTAGCCCACTTTCATGCTGTTCTTTAATGATCAGGACCCCCACAGGACCACTACAGAGCAGGTATCATTTAGGTGGTGGGTCATTCTCAGCACTGCAGTGACCCTGACATGGTGGTGGTGTGTTAGTGTGTGTTGTGCTAGTATGAGTGAATAAGTAAACACCTCACTGTCACTGCTGGACTGAGAATAGTCCACCAATCAAAAATATCCAGCAACAGCGCCCCGTGAGCAGCGTCCAGTGACCACCGATGAAGGTCTACAAGATGACCCACTTGAACAGCAGCGACAGATGAGCGATCGTCTCTGACTTTACATCTACAAGGTGGACCAACTAGGTAGGACTGTCTAATAGAGTGGACAGTGAGTGGACACGGTATTTAAAAACTTACTCATACCAGCACAACACACACTAACACACCACCACCATGTCAGTGTCACTGCAGTGCCGAGAATGATCCACCACTCAAATAATACCTGCTCTGTGGTGGTCCTGTGGGGGTCCTGACCATTGAAGAACAAGGTGAAAGCAGGCAACAGTCAGTAATTGTAGAACTACAAAGTGCGTCTATATGGTAAGTGGAGCTGATAAAATGGACAGTGAGTGTAGAGACAAGGAGGTGGTTTTAATGTTATGGCTGATCGGTGTATAATTACACATCACAAAGACTAGCACGGTATGAGATGGATAAAAGCAGGATTAGATGTTGCAGGATGGTACAAAAATGAACTGAAAATAATCACCCAGTGTGGTAAAATATATAGCAGTGAAATACAGTAGCCCACTCCCACCGAGATCTGGGATTCGAATACCAGCAGTGCTATCGGCCGCTCGACGTGTACCACCGCTGTATCCACAACGTAGTAACACACACCAGACAGGATGCCAGGAAGCCAATTTCCTCACTGCCACCACACCAGTCAATTATACCCGCGTGTAGGCGTCCGACTGGCTGATAGAACTGCTGGGGATCCCAATATCTAACACACTCATAGCCAACTAACACTGATGGGCACAGATGCTGCCAGTAAGATACCAAAGCATTAAACATAAAACATACTTGCTGGCACAAAACAAACCCATTGGCTGCTTGACTACATTTATGGTGAGTGAAAACTGGGTTAACTGGAGGTTCCCCAAAAGTGAAAAAGGGTAGGGTGGAAGGTGACATGACTAACAGGAGTACAAATGTGGCGTGATGAGCACAAGGATGACGGTAAAACAAGCTTATGACATTTCCTCTTACCTAGAAATGCATGAAGTGAGAAATGACCTATGCCTGTAGGTGGGAAGTTGGGGTGATACAAAGAAGAACAACCAGAATCGCTGTTAATTTTAAATGTTTGAAACAAACAAGGCTATAAATGAGACATAGCACTACGTTGATCATTATCTTTGCTCATTTGCTGCATTGTTTAAATGATAAAGACTTTAATTAAAAGCAAAACTGAAAACTGGTCCCTCTTTTGCTTCCAAAACAACCCTGACCCATGGACTCCCCTAGACCCCTGACGGTGTGCTGTGTTATCTGGCACCAAGATGTCAGCGGCAGATCCTGTAGATTTAACTCCTCCAAGTTGTGAGGTGGGGCCTCCATGGATCGGACTTGTTTGTCCGGATTCTTCCAGTGGTCCGTGGTCCAGTTCCGATGCCCACGTGCCCACTGTTGGCCCCGTACACAACAAACTGTGACGCACTGCGTATTCTGACACCTTCCTATCAGAACCAGCATTAACTTCTTCAGCAATCTGAGCTACAGGAGCTCGTCTGTTGGCCAGCCTTCGCCCCCCACGTGCATCAATGAGCCTTGGCCGGCCAGGACCCTGTCGCGGGTTTACCACTGTTCCTTCCTTGGACCGCTTCTGATAGATACTGACCACTGCAGACCGGGAACACCCCACAAGAGCTGCAGTTCTGGAGATGCTCTGACGTCTGCCCAGTCGTCTAGCCATCACGATGTGGCCCTTGTCAAACTCGCTCAAACGCTTACGCTCGTCCCACTTACTAACAGGTGCCGTGATGAAGAGATAATCGGTGTTATAATGGTCATAATGTTATGCCTAGTCGGTTTATATTCTTTATTTACTAGGTTTCAGGTCTGTATAGTTACTGTAATCACAAAAGAAGACTTAAAACAAAGAAGAAACAAAACCATTACACTGTTACTGACCTTTTTAACTATAGAATCCCCCTCCTCTTCCTCCTCCATATCATCATCTGGGTCCTTTAATACACAAACACATTTATTACCCAAATTGTCAATAACTCACTCAATCCAATAAACCGTAATCCTGAACAGCAGCTCGGACAGGAATCTCAGATAATCATACAGCATTAGCTTCAGTCCAATCCAACTAGGGTTCTAAATTTATGATAGGAAGTAGTTCATGGGTATTGACATCACTAATCGACTGAATATTTTCCATTTGCATTATCCAATCATTTTTAATAACCACTTTATCCCCCGATTAGGGTAACTGTGGATTTGGAACCTTCCAGAAACACTATGCATTTATTATCACCCTGTCGCAGGGCAATACATACTAAGTCGTCGACTCGCACCCTGGGAGGTATTATGCTAAGGAGAGAGTGGCAGGCATTTATTTTAATAATGTTTGCGCAGTGGTGTAGCTAATGACTAGAGCCCCAAATGGCATAGCATTTACCATGGTGAAAATTCTTGTTGGCTAAAAGATCCTCATAATGCCATACAGTTGTGTCTATAAGAACGTACAACACTGAAGAACGTGATTTCACTACCTCAGGGTCCAGTGGTGGTGTGCTTTACAGAATTGATACTTGCGGCAGGGCATCATCAGTTCACAAGTTCAATGTCAAACACGCTCATGGGCAATTTTGTGTCTCCAATTCATCGTACTTGCATGTCTTTGGACTGTAGGAGGAAACCGGAGCTCCAGGAGAGGAGGAAACCCACGCTGGGAGACACGGGGAGAACATGAAAACTCCACACTGAAAGGACCCGGATAACCCCACCTGGGGATCGAACCCAGGACCTTCTTGCTGTGAGGCGACAGTGCTACTCACTGAGCCACAGTGCCACCCTTATACATTTAATAAATGTATCGGGTTGAAAGTTGCCAGTTAGGAGGATATTCACACCTTTTTCCATGCAATGCATTGCTTAGTCACATGACTTACCTCCTCCTCATCTTCATCAAGCTCTTCCTCATCAAACTGTAGAAAAACACACAATTACACACATATTTATGCACAAAACAAGGATGATAATGAATTAATTAAAATTTAATAATTTAATAAAATTGTGATTTAAATGAATTTTAATTTCTTTAGGCCGCTCAGGTGGCGCAGCAGCAAAATACACTAGCACACCGGAGCCGGGACCTCGAATACATTGTATCAAATCTCAGCTCTGGGTGTTCATATATAACCGATGCAACTACGACCTCTGCTGGCTGATCGACGGCGCCTGCACAGGGGCGGGGAAGGAGTGCGTCGATCAGGGTGTGTCTCTCCGTACGCAGGGCGGATCCGCATTAGCACTCGTGTAGCGCAGGTGACAAAACGCATACGGCTGCTGCACACGGGTCGGAGGGGGCGTGGGTTAGCTCCGTTCTCCTCAAACAGAGCGGGGATCGGGATTAGTGGAGAGGAGGCGTGGTGCAATCAGGGAATTGGACAGATGCTTGATTCCAAATAAGAGTGCAACTCCAGTATGTACAGAGTAATTTGAATCAATAAAGCATCTGTGATTGGTTAATAGGAAACTTTGTGTATTATATTTGATGGACTGTATAAGTGTTTTGGTTATCGGTTAACCAACAACTAATGACGATCAATCATCAGTAAAAGAAACTGCCCATTCCGTCCCTAATACACAAAAGCAGACATTAAGAACCCTTTATGTGTTCACATACACTGTCGTCATCCTCCAGGGCTTCCCCGGTGAAGTAGAGCACAGCTCTTGGTACTATCCTTTCTCTGAAGAAATGGCCGACTTCAAAATCTGTGGCTAGAGTGATCTCGGAGTCCTCATCCTGTTAGAACAGAAAAAAGAGAATTAAACACATCAAATGTGGCACAACGTTCTCACTACCAACCCAAATAAAACTAATTTTAACAATTAAAAAAAACCCACAACACACAGACTCACCAATTCACTATCTGAAGAAACTGTAAGGCAGAAAAACACAACACACGGTGTTAAAGCTTCAGTCGAGTAGTTACTGGTACTAATCCCTAATTTCTACATGAATATTAAAGCGAGTACCTTTTATGGGATTGAAAAAGTTGAAAAAAGAATCGTTGGGCACTTGTTTGGTAACGGTCCTCACGACACCCCTGCCTTTGTGCTTTTGTTTTTTCTTGATTGTTTTAACTGTGACGTCTTTCCCTTTGTTCCAGTCGATCTCACATCTGCCACCAAAGAAAGAAAGAAAGAAACAGACACATTTTCTTCTCTCACTTGGATGAAACCTTGTTCTAGACTAAATTAAATGTCTAAAACATGGCAATGCTTACAGTCTACAGTATAACTAAACATAATACAGCGGTACCTTGTAACTTGACGTCCCCTAAACTCAAAATCTTTGAAACTTGACGCCCTTCGTCGAGAAATTTGTACCCTTCAACTCAACTCTTCCCTTAAACTCGACGTGTTCAGTTTGTTTCTAAAAAATGTTTAAAAAATATTTAATTTCAAATTCACGATGAACAGTAGCTTTGTTCAGTGCTCGGCTTGAGCTGCGCAGTAAAACGTCATCAAAGTGTGTATACAGGATGAATCTGCATTTGTGTGGAATAACGGTCAATGTTTCACTTTTAAACTTGTGTTACATCTCGAGGTTCTGAGAAATTGTAAGGATCAGCTTTTTATTTCAGTGTTTATATTATATTTGTGTTATTTTCAGTGTATAAGTGTCATAAACAACCCCATTATTTTACATTAGCCTAAAATAAAATAAAAATGCAAGTCCACGGGACCATGGAACGCATTAACAGGTTGCCCAAACATCCTCATGGGGGGAAAAATACCTTAAAACTCGACACCTTTTAAACTCAACGCCACTCCCAGAACCAATCGAACATCGTGAGCTTTGTGACTTCAAATTCCTTTGAATGAGGCTGAAAAAAACACTTATTTTATTACACACCCCTCACAGGCGATGATCTCTGGACCTTCGAAGGAGAACGGATCTTCGGAATCAGGTTCAGACTTCATCTTGTAGACTTTTGTGAGGACTGTGTTTTTAAAGTAGCTGTTGGGTTCAAAGTGAAACTCTAATGTGAAACTCTGTGAAAAAGAAGACAGACGCCCAAGATTTACTCAAAAGAACATGTGCACCTACAAGATAGACTTCATACAACTTTGTATGATTAAATTTGAAGCATTTATTTATTTATGGGGGGGGGAGCACAGTGGCTAAGTGGGTAGCACTGTCACGTCAGAGCAAGAAGGTCCTGGGTTCACTGTGTGTGGAAGTGACAGTGCTACCCACACTACTCACATTAGAACTGGACTTGAGATCGTCACTAAGAGACGGACGAGCACATGGATACAAAATTGATTCTTACCATAGGTTCATTAGGGCCAGAGAATTTCACTGTAATGTCTTGTAGGTGTTTGAGTATAGGTTCATCATGTTCCTGAGGAAAAAGCAATTACACACTATTACAGGTTGCTACAGTAGGACCAGACAGACACACACCACAATAACCTGCAAAATAATTTTTCCTTATCATCATGAGCAAACAAAACAAAGATTAGCAGCTGTCATAACACTATAAATACATCAGCGTACTTTATTTGGCCCTAGATGAAGGGCGAGTTTAATCATATTCATCAACCGCTTTATCCTGGTCTGGTTCTGGTCAGGTTCACAGTGGGTCGGAGACTACAAGCACTGGAAAGCATGATCATTTTGCCTTACCCCAAATATTTACATCCAGTTACCATGTTTGTAAATGAAACAATGTTGAGGTAAGCAGAAACCGCTGAACTCTGACCTTGTTTTCAGTAAATATCTGTCCACACATGCCCCAAACCACATCCAGTTCCTATGTGGTTGAGAACGCAAGACGGCGCACTGCGCTTTACGCTGTAACTGAACGCAGTAATAACAGAGATACCTTCACACTGCAAGTTAACATGGTTGATTATTTAAATTTGCCCCCTGCAAAACTCACAAGCCATCACACGGCCGCCACATAGAGCCTCAGCATGTTGCAGCTACACCCCACTTATCCGTCCCTCCCTCAGACACATCCAACTGTCTCTCTTGAGCACCCAGCACAAGAGCTGGCATGTGAGAATCACTCCAAATCTTACGGCATTCATACCAGTCTGCATCAGCTCCATGGGCGGTACTGAGGGTATATGTTCTGTAGCACCGGTGGGCTAGTGTATTAGACCTCTTTGCCTCCAGAGTGGGCACTCAGGTAGCATAGCAGATTAATGTGGGCTTGATATTTAAAATATAGAAACTATAACCAAAGCACTAAATCTTCACTGTATCATATACATATTTTAGCAATGAATATTTAACACCATTGTTTGCGTATGAATTACTTTAGCTCACCTGTAGCATATCACTCAGCATGTCCACACTGCGGAATATAGTGAGCCAGAATTCAGGAATTCCTTTGGGGTTTTCCACAGCGGCGCCCTCCGCCTCCTCCTTCTTTCCCTCAATGGAGGCCTTCTTCTGTAGATCATCCTGAAAAGGGTAGACGGCCTCAGATTACTCGCTTAGACCTTAACCACAGAGAGATTACCGCAGTCTCGGGTGAAATGTCTTTTTAGGGGTGTTTTTAACAGTACACGGGACAGTTTTTTCACGGATCCACAGGAGCTGAAAGCAGGGACAGCAAGTTCGACATGTACAAAGCACTTGCCTTTGACTAACTGTTTGGTCAACTAGCTCACGTTTGTCGCGCTTTAGGCTGTTCCTGTCTTTATGGATCTGGTCCACATACCGATAACCACTGACAAAAGGTTCATCATTATGGATAATCAAGCAGAAATGAAGCATTTTAGGTAGAACGAAACTCAATTCTGTCTTTTAATTGCTAATGAATTCCACTCATTTGCACTTTGTATTTCAGACTAATGTTATTTGGTAGTGTTATATAATCCATATGCCTTTTTAGATTAGATTCAACTTTATTGTCATTACACATGTGCAAGTACAAGGCAACGAAATGCAGTTTAGCATCTAACCAGAAGTGCAATAAGCAGAAAGTGCAGGATATACAGTATCTATGATATACATTATTTACAGTGGGTAAATAGCAGTGGTATGAACAAGATATATGAAGTTGAATATATTACTGAATGTACTATAAACAAGACATACAGCTAAAAACAATATACAGATTAAAGTGCTATGCAGGTTAAGGTGCTATGGACATGATAGAGGAATGTATATATATTAGAGATGGGACGATCGATCGGCTATGAATCGGTATCGGCCGATTTTTTATCAAAATATGCTGTCGGCGATCGGCGATATTTCCTAAAAGTAGCCGATCCGATCGTGTGATATATAAAGATCACGTTAAGCTTAACAGCTCAGTGGATTGATCCGGACTTTGAGCTACGAAGCGCCAACCATCACATCACCATTCATCAACCATCGTACAGAAACCATCGTGAAAGCTCTTCATGACCTAAAATAACATCATTAACGTTGTGCATCATACATACGATGTAATTTTGCTGATTGTAATATTTACTTTAAAAAGATAATTAAACCCGGTCACACCTGAGTCGATTCTATCAGCACGTTATATAAACTCCTGGTTCACTTTGGTAAATCGTAAGCGGTTCTTACTTGTGATGTAGATAAGAACAGAAAACGTCACAGAGCCAATCAGAGGCAAAAGTTTATTCATTACCAAATTCGTTAGTTCAGGATCATCTGCTGAACTTTTAGAAAACTTTTAGCTCCTTAGACGGAACGAGTCTGACGGTCGGTTACAGATCTGTGGTAATAGCAGTTTAATGAAGCTTTTTAATGTAAGAGAGTCACACAGAATGTTCTGTAGTAGCTGGTGTTTATTTAAAACCACGACATTAAATTAATAACAGTAAACACGGAGAGAGAACTGAGAAGAGAAACTTACGCTTCGCGAAAAATGAATCGACTCGTGAATCAATGAATCACTTATATTTACTTTTATTTACTGCTAAAAATAGGACGAACTGTGAAGATAAACCGGTGACAGAAGCATTGACGTGTGCGTGTGCCTTTAAGAGAGTCGCTCTGTTCACAGTATCGATATAAGTGATTCATGAGTCGATTCATTTTATGTGAAGTGTAAGTTTCTCTTCTCAGTTCTCTCTCCGTGTTTACTGTTATTAATTTAATGTCGTGGTTTTAAATAAACTCCAGCTACTACAGAACATTTTGTGTGACTCTCTTACATTAAAAAGCTTCATTAAAAAGCTTCATTAAAAAGCTTCATTAAACTGCTATTACCACAGGGCGGTAACCGAGTCAGACTCGTTCCGTCTGTGGAGCTAAAAGTTTTCTGTCAGTCAGAGCAGATGATCCTGAACTATGTATGATGCACAACGTTAATGATGTTATTTTAGGTCATGAAGAGCTTTCACTGTGGTTTCTGTACGATGGTTGATGAATGGTGATGTGATGGTTGGTGCTTTGTAGCTCAAAGTCTGGATCAATCCACTGAGCTGTTAACTTAACATGGTCTTTATATATCACACGATCGGATCGGCTACATCTGGGAAATATCGCAGATCGCCGACAGCATATTTTGATAAAAAATCGGCCGATATCGATTTATAGCCGATAAAAGCAGTACCATATTTAAAGTGTTCTACTGAAATGCATCAGCCTGAGACTTTTATCACTTCCAAGAGTTTGGTTTGATGGAACCGAAATGTCTGGCAAAACAAACAGCAGCAAATCCGGCATAAAACTAGAAGCAGAAGCAGTGAATAGACAAGTAGAGAGGTAGTGAACTCACTGCCAGATCTTCATCATCATCATCGCTCTGCCACTCGCACTCCTCATCGGTAGGCTCCACTGATCCACTTACGACCTCTTTTCTCTGTAGTCAGACACATCAGTGGAGGAAACAAACAAACCAGAAGGTGAACTTGGCTTCATATAACTGGTCAGTATTGTAATCATTGCTGCTGTTCAGTTAGAAGTCAGATTACTGCTAATTGTTTGTATGATGTGGCCAAACAGCCTCATCTTAATGGACATTTCATTTCATGGTCAAGGATGCAGCGGGTCCACCTATGCCGATCCCTGCCCTGACCGAGGAGATTGAAGCTGACCCACATCCCCTCCGACACATGAGCAGCAAGTAAGCCGTATGCATCTCATCACCCACACATTGATGAGTGTGGCGCCACCTAGCGTCGCGTGCAGAGAGACACCCCCTGAGAGCACTCCTTCCTCATCTCCTGTGCAGGCGCCTCTAATCAGCCGGCAGAGGTCGTAACCGCACCATTCTGACAGACAGAGACCCACTTCCGGGGTTTCTGTCCCGCCCATCTGAAGAACAGGCCAATCGTTGTTCATGTGGCCACTCAGCCTCGAGCCGGTAAGGCAGAGCTGGATTCGATACCACGTATCCGCCACCTGAGAGCGGGTCCAATTCTACCAGGAATCGCTAAGCGCAAGGCAGGACGACCCTCGACAGGGCGGCAATACATCGCAGGGCTTCGACCAGTATGTAGCCGATCGTGTAGACACCTTGCCGGCCAATAGCACTGCTAGAATCCAGGTTCGACTTTTTATTAGCAGTACGTTAGAGGCCTAACTGTTTATTTCATTTATTATCACTACCACTGTATCCTGGTCAGGGCCGCGGTGGGTCTGTTTTTCTGCACTGAACAAAATCACTGAGCAAAATGCAGTAACACACCTTGGCCATGGTTGCCAACCAATCATGTGAGTTCTTTTAAAATCGATGATGCTACAGTTACGTATACAAACAGTACACAAACCCATATGTAGTAGGAATTTAAAAGCTATCTGTATCAATCTGTATCAATTTACAGTTCACATTCAAACTCACCCTGTCGAACAGTGGCTGATAGAGGGAAGCATACTTTCTCTCCAGATCATGCACCTCCTCATAGAACTTGGCTTCTATGTGTGAACTCCTGACCTGCAGATTCTTCAAGGCATTGGCTCTTCTTCTGACGGACTGGGATAAGCTATTAACATGTAAAGAATCAACGAGAATAAAAAAAAAAATTGACCCTGTTGGTACCGATAGCACTAAAATCTTAGGATTCCTTGCGGCATGAATCCCACTACAGGAAATTAAAGTCTACTAGATTAAGTTATGGGCTATTAATTAATAGAAAGCAAGAAAAAACATAGAATATACACAAACAGCCAAAAACCTCCCACTCACTGACATAGCCAAACAGGTCTGTGTAGGCGCCCGACTGGCCCGATAGCACAGCTATGAATTAAACTTAAGAATCTGAGGTCTCAGCGAGGGTGGGCTATCGAATTAGACTGCCTCTTTCAATATCTATTCGAAATGACTAGTAAATATGTGCAGTGTCCATACATAATAAACAGTATCAGTTAAATTCAAAATTAGGAGCAGGTGCTGACCTGTCCATGACAGAAGGACTGTGTTGTGTAATGCTGTCTAATCTGTCTTGAAGAGCTGCCAGCGCTTGTGGGTTCTGCATCACCTGGTCACACACCTTACCTGCAAATACAGAGTGTAGATCTCAACACACAAATCAGCAGCCTGGCAGAGTAAAACCAACTGAGTAGATTTTATGCCAACGCAAGCCGTTACCTGTCTTTCTGAACACCGAGACCATAATAAAAGCAAGCGATCACATTCTGCGTGTTGGATTACACAGTATATTGTGACAGAGGGACAGCGTACAGATTTCTGACACACCTCTACGTCCGTGTGGAGGAAACTTAAGAACAGATCTAATTGCCACAATGAACGCTCAGAATAATGTAACACAGATACTTTTACAGAAAATTAATCATCAGATCATTAAGAAGCTTAAAAGGTTTAAAAAGTAACTTTACCTTTGGCTTCATTCTTGTCAGTGTCCATCTTGTCCACACAGCTCAAATATTCTGTCAAATAGATAAACTACGTATTATTACTGGTTAAAACTATAAACCAGATTGTGGCACAAAATTAATAGGTTAACCGATAACCAACAAAGTAAAGCTGTCAGATAAAAATGTCATTTAAATTCACTTTACAGCTGACGCTTTGTTTGAACTGAAAGCAGAGCTGCAGATCTGTACACACACATGAATGAGCTCTTATTTATACTCCGATGAGTCAAAGTATTGGAACCACTCCCAAAAACATGCATGGAAATGCCTATTTTGTTAAGGATAAAGTAAATATCAGGCATAAAGACATGACTGACTTTGATAAGGGCCAAATCAATATGGTCAGTCAACTGGGTTAAAGTATTCTTAAAACAGCAAGTGGTGCTCACAGGCATCCCTGGTGAGTACCCACTGACAGTGGTCCAAGGATGGACAGGTTACAAACCAATGTTAGATTGTTGTGTGGCAAAAAATCATCCATGCCTAACGACATGAAGGGCCCGGACCAACAGAAGAGCTACTGTGGTTGCGTCCCAACATACAGTGCATCAAACTCTTCTGTGTATGGGGCTAAGTAGTTTCAGATCAGGCAAAATGCCCACTGTTGAAAGCACCTACAAAGAACACACGGGATCAGAAATGGACCTGAAACGGTGCGCTGGAGGAAGGTGGATTGGTGCAACAAACATACAAGATGGCACCTAGTACTATTTGTTTGTTTGTTTATTAGGATTTTAACGTCATGTTTTACCCTTTTTGGTTACATTCATGACAGGAACGGTAGTTAAGGTTCATCAGTTCACAAGGTTATATCCAACACAGTCTTGGACAGTTTAGTATCTCCAATTCACCTCACTTGCATGTCTTTGGACTGTGGGAGGAAACCGGAGCACCCGGAGGAAACCCACGCGGACACGGGGAGAACACGCAAACTCCACACAGAAAGGACCCGGACCGCCCCACCTGGGGATTGAACCCAGGACCTTCTTGCTACAGTGCTACCCACCGAGCCACTGTGACCCCCCCCCCCCCCCCCCCCCCAAAGTACTATTTGTTAACATTGTAGTATCTAATTCAAACACAATATATACAGCATTCATGTATGATGGATTGAAATGAGAAGACCCCAAGTCCTAGTCAGATTCCCAAGCCCTGCTGCATTTTATATTACAATTACTTTAATAATATTCTAACAGTACAATACAATTAGAAAAGTACATGACTACCATTTCCAAAAACATAATTATGTTAATACATAAGGCATAAAAATATTATAACCATTTATAGGCTTTGTACTGACCACACACACACATTACTGCACAACTAAACAACAATTAACCATTATTAACCTAATTAACACTATATTATCACTATATTAAGGTATAAAAAGGTTGAAATATGATTTTAGCTTAGCTATTATTTTTAGTATTTGAAATGTTCGTTTATTTGTGAACTGTTTTGTTTAAAAACCTGTCAGACAGGGCTGCATCCCAAATCGAACAACCCGCGCTAATAAGTGTATCAATGCAGCTTGGAAAAAAAGTGCTTGTAGCGATCTACTAGTGCGCTACTTTTGCACCCTATTTAGTGTTAAAAGAAGCGATTTGGGACGCAAACTGAAAACCCGCTAGCGACACCCGGTGACGCAGCTCGGCTACCTACACATATTTAATTATATGGTTTTAGCTTAGCTATTATTATTTGTAGTGTTTGAAATGTTTGTTTATTTGTGAACTTACTGTTTATTCATTAAACTGTAAACTGTTGTTTCGTTTAAAATCCTGTCAGGCAGGGCTGCATCCCAAATCGAACAACTCGCACTAATAAGTGTATCAATGCAGATTGAAAAAACGTGCTTGTAGCGATCTACTAGTGCGCTACTTTTGCACCCTATTTAGTGTTAAAAGACGCGATTTGGGACGCAGCCTGAAAACCCGCTAGCGACACCCGGTGACGCAGCTCGGCTAACTACACACATTTAGTTAGCACTCGAATGCTATCGTGCTAAACGTTTACATAATAAAAAAAAAAACATATGTAAATAAATCTGTCAGCTTGAATATTTGTACATTGTAGTATGTTTGTTTAATTCTGTGAATGTTTGGTTGTTGTCAATAAGTCTTGGGCGGCGCCGCTAAGAGTTACTTCAGTCTGTTAGCATCGAGTTAGCCGCTACACTAGGCTGTGTTCCAAACCGAATAGCATATTAAAGAAGTGCACGACGCACATTGGTAGTGTGGTAATTTTATACTCTGTTTATTACGATACAATGCGGCTGGGAATGAATGTTAATAAACAAGGGTTAAATATCAAAGCATTAGCTTAGCTTAGCCGAGGCGTTAGGTTGAAATGACTATACAGTTAGTTCAGTGTTGATGCTACAATGCTAACACAACGGCGACGTTTCTACATTATACACGATTACTCACAAAGCCCGACACGCAGCAGATAAACCACAGAAATACCGAACAGCGCCCTGAACTATATTGTATATTTTCTACCAAACGGTCGGAAAATCACCACATTTTAAGGACATGTAGTTAAAAAGCACTTTCCTACCGGTCTCAGAGCTGTTCTCGTTCACATGGGTAGTTCCAGCATGGCCCGCTGTCTCAATGCCGGTCAGATCGGTAGAACTACGCCCCCTTCAGGCCGCGATTATTACTGCACATCGGTCACCTCTCACAACACAGCACTTTATTACCTAACTTTGTATGTATACAATTACTGAATATTGACCATCTGATGTACCCCGTTTATCAATCGATAGGGACCCCCCAATAGGACCTGATTATGTGTGGGTACTGGGCCATTCTCAGCACTGCATTTCACTGATACTACTTGGGTGGAAAACAATACTCAGATCCAAGGTATATAAGCTCCACGTACCATATGGAAGCACTGTAGTTCTACAATTACTGACTGTACTCCATCTGTTTCTCTGCATGCTTTGTTATGCCCCTTTCATGCTCATCTTCAATGGTCAGGACCCCCACAGGACCACCACAGAGCAGGTCTAGAAGATGACCAACTCAAACAGCAGCAATAGATGAGCGATCGTCTCCGACTTTACATCTACAAGGTGGACCAACTAGGTAGGAGTGTCTAATAGAGTGGACAGTGAGTGGACACGGTATTTAAAAACATACCAGCACAACGCACACTAACACACCACCACCATGTCAAAGTCAGTGCAGTGCTGAGAATCATCCACCACCTAAATAATACCTGCTCTGTAGTGGTCCTGTGGGGGGGGGGGACCATTGAAGAACAGGGTGAAAGCAGGGTAAAAAAGATGGACTACAGTCAGTAATTGTAGAACTACAAAGTGCTCCTATATGGTAAGTGGAGCTGATAAAATGGACAGTGAGTGTTAATGTTAAGGCTGATCAGTGTATGTGTATTAAAGACGCCATCGTGATTCCAGGGGAAGCCGGACCCACCGCCACTCTGACCAGTATAAAGCAGTGGTAATACATGCGGTTCGAATCGCTATACATCTATTTATGCACGTCTGTACAATTACAATAATGAAACGCAAAAATGACTGCAGTGTGAACGTGATTTGGTACATTATAAAACGTTTATTAGCCAATATTAATTCATTTAAAAGCAAATCAACAAACAAAATGAAGAGAAAAACCTTAAAAACATTATAGACTTTGACGTACTGTACATCATAAAGAGTAAGGGTCATAAACAAAATAGCCTAAAGTATGTGGACACCTAATCGTGAGCTTGTTGGATTCCAAAAGCACAAAAGAGGATCTGTAAGGTCAGGCACTGATGTAAGACGAGCATTATACACCAGTGGCTAAAAGACCTCAATTAAAAACTACGAGGGGTGTCTACATAATTTCGGCTAAACTGTGTACATCAAAACGTCATACCAGTTCACATGGAAGACTGTACACTTCTGGCCTTGAAATAACAGAATAATTAGTGCTTATGTTATGTAAAACATTTACATGATAACATATAATATATTGCCAAAAGTATTCACTCACCCATCCAAATCATTGAATTCAGGTGTTCCAATCACTTCCATGGCACCTAGGCACTAGGCAAACTGCTCCTACAAACATTAGTGAAAGAATGGGTCGCTCTTAGGAGGATAAGATGCCACCTGTGCAACAAGTCCAGTCGTGAAATTTCCTCGCTACTAAATATTCCACAGTCGACTGTCAGTGCTATTATAACAAAGTGGAAGCGATTGGGAACGACAGCAACTCAGCCATGAAGTGATAGGCAACGTAAAATGATAGAGCGGGTCAGTGGATGCTGAGGCGCAGAGTGCTCAGAGGTCGAGTCAATCGCTACAGACCTCCAAACTTCATGTGGCTTTCAGATCAGCTCAAGAACGGTGCGTAGAGAGCTTGATGGAATAGGTTTCCATGGCCGAGCAGCTGCATCCAAGCCTCACATCACCGAGCGCAATGCAAAGCGTCGGATGCAGTGGTGTAAAGCACGCCGCTACTGGAGTCTAGAGCAGTGGAGACGTGTTCTCTGGAGTCTGGGTTTGGTGGTTGCCAGGAGACGGTACTCGTCTGACTGCATTGTGCCGAGTGTAAAGTTTGGTGGAGGGGGGATTATGGTGTGGGGTCGTTTTTCAGGAGTTGGGAGTTTTCGGCCCCTTAGTTCCAGTGAAAGGAACTCCTAATGCTGCAGCATACCAAGAGGACTTTGTGGGAACAGTTTGGGGATGGCCCCTTCCTGCTTCAACATGACTGCGCACCCGTGCACAAAGCAAGATCCATAAAGACACGGATGAGCCAGTTTGGTGTGGAAGAACCTGACTGACCTCAACCCGATAGAACACCTTTGGGATGAATTAGAGCGGAGACTATGATTAGAGCCAGGCCTTCACGTCCAACATCAGTGTCTGACCTGACAAATGCGCTTCTGGAAGAATGGTCACTCCATAGCACAATAAACACACTCCTAAACCTTGTGGAAAGCCTTCCCAGAAGATGTGAAGCTGTTATAGCTGCGGAGGGTGGGTCAACATCATATCAAGCCCTATGGATTAAGAACGGGAGTCAAGTCACTCAAGTTCATATGCGTGTGAAGGCAGATGAGTGAAAACTTTTGGCAATATAGTGTAACATGACAGCCTCATGTTATGGTACTTACATGATACTTTGATTGTGGATGATATAAGTCATTGTATTTATATATAAGGCTTTTTCTGTGATTTATACAGTATAAATACTTTTTAAAAAACGATTTGTATACTTGCATGTTTTATGCACTTAATAGTGCAACAGTAGGTCCAAATTTTAATCCACTTAATCCACTAGGTTTGACACTTCATGCCATGTTGCCATAAGAAGCAAAAGCTATTGAACGTAAAGAGATTCCTGCACATGCAATTTCCTTTTTATACAAGTGAATCGTTTGTCCCAAGAGGTTTCTGATAAATACACATTAAACGACAGTACAGACCATAATACCCAGTGTCTGTGAAGTTAGATATACGTGTATATATATATACAAATAGAGCTTGACAGTGTCTTGCACAGCTTCATTGCGACTCGTACCAGTAGTGTCATTTTAAACATTCCTTCCATGAACGTTCCAGTGCTACATGACCAGGCATAACATTATGAGCACTGACAGGTGAAGTGAATACCTCTTCATCACGGCGCCTGTTAGTGGGTGGGATTTACTTGAGCTTGACAAAGGAACACATTGTGATGGCTTCAGCATCCCCAAAACTGCAGCTCTCGTGGGGTGTTCCCGGTCTGCAGTGGTCCAAAGAAGGAACAGCGGTAAACCGGCGACAGGGTCATGGGCGACCAAGGCTCGTCGACGCACATGAGGAGCGAAGGATCCGACAGACGAGCTCCTGTAGCTAATGCTGGTTCTGATCGAAAGGTGTCAGAATACACAGTGCATCCCAGTCAATATTAGGAAGGTGCTCATAATGTTATGCCTGGTATATGTTACATATGATAAACCGCCTAAAATTCAGTCCAGATTTTTAAAAACTTAGATTCTAAAAAAGGATAAAAAGGATATAAAACAAATCCCAAAGCATTTCTTTGGTACGGAGGTACAGTAAGGCTGAAATGGACTGTAAAGACCTCGTCACGAAATAGCCGTTGTGTTCAGAATCAGGCACGATAAAAATATTACAAAGAAATGATTCGATCCGTACAAAAGAATCAAGATCAAGCTTATAATAAAACGATCTGATTAAAAAACATTGTTTTTGTTTTGAATCGATACTTATTATACAAAGCAATATTAATATATAACAGTGCAAGGGCTGTAACGAACAAGTTACTATAGGCAATAATCAGTCACGTTTAGGTTTGCATTAAAGGCATTAAATGTTAGAAAGCTACATGAAATGCAAAGTAAGTATCAAATAAATTAAAAAACGTTCATTTAATTAAAATTTTGGCAAAGAGGGTTTTAGAAAATGCATAGATAGAATAGGAAGAAAAATCGAAATATTGTCCCAGTTATCGGAGACCCATTTTTAACATTTGTTCTTAACGTCAGTAGGAGACAAACCAATCAGTACAACCATTTGTTCAAGTATTTTTCATTTGATATGTAGTTTAAATTAATCCGGTTCCTTTTTCTTCAATAGTGCAACAAATAAGCAAGAACCAAAATGACACTGCAGCCACTATTTTAAATGTTTTATGCTACAAAGCTCCAATTTCCAACTGAAAAAAAAAAATCTAAAAAACGGAAGCTGGGAATTACAAACCCAAATACATTTACTTTGACTTTTATTCAATTGCAGACAGTTTGAACCCGAGATATTTCATGTTTCGTCTGCTCAGCTTCATTTCATTCGTTAATATACCTTCATTCCTGCATTTCAGGCCTGCAACACATTAAAAAACTAAATAATTATGTGATGTCAACAGGTGATTGTAATCATGGTTTGGTACAGAAGCAGCATCCAGGAAAGGCCGAGTCTTTGATGAGCAAAGATGATCAGAGCATCTCCAGTTGGTCAACAAATGCGTTAGAAAATGATTGAAATTATTAAAAACAATGTACCTCAAAGAAAGATCGGAAGGGATTTGCATATTTCTCCCTCTACAGTGCATGATATCATTCAACGATTCGAGGAATCGGGAGGAATTTTGGTGCGTGAAGTGCAAGCTTAACCTGAACGCCCGTGATCGTCGATCACTCAGGCGGCACTGCATCAAGAACCGCCACTCAACAATAGCTGATATGACCACATGGGTGAGGGATTACTTTGGGAAACCTTTGTCAAGCACTACAATACAGTTAGAGTTACATGCACAAATGCCACTTAAATCTTTACTGTGCAAAAAAAGAAGCCTTATGTTAACCAGGTCCAAAAGCGGCGTCGACTTCTCTGGGCTCGGAGGCATCTAGGATGGACCATCACACAGTAGAAACGTGTACTGTGGTCAGATGAATCAGCATTCCAGGTCTCCGTGTGCTCCGGACCAAAGACGAAAAGGACCATCCAGACCGTTATCAGGTCCAAAAACAAGTCCAAAAGCCAGGGTCTGTCATGGTATGGGGGTGTGTCAGTGCCCTTGGGAAAGGTCATTTACACTTGTGATGGCAGCATTGATGCAGAAAAGTACATGGAGATCTTAGAGCGACATGTGCCGCCTTCAAGACGTCGTCTTTTCCAGGGACGATCACATGCCGCACACATTACAAAGGCACGGGCGTGTTTGCAGCAAGAATGGGGACAAAATAAAAGCTGAAACACTAAATCGCTTGGTATCCTCGGTGCCAAAACGTCTTCTAAGTGTGGTGAAAAGGAACGGCGACATTACAAAGAGGTAAATGCTTTACCGTCCCAACCTTTTTTTGGAACGTGTTGCAGGCCTGAAATGCAGGAATGGATGTTTATTAACAAATTAAATGAAGCTGACCAGACAGAACATGAAATATCTTGGGTTCAAACTGTCTGCAATAAAATAAAAATCAAAGTAAATGTAAGAAACTCTGTGTTTTCTTTTTATTATTTGCATTTTCCATACTGTCCCAACTTTTTATGATTTGGGGTTGTAAATGGTGAGCAGCACTGTAGTGATTTATAATACACGACCTGTCAGCTAGTGCACATTAATATTAATGCAATTAATGATTGTATTAAATAAAAAAACAGTTTTTTTTACTATTAATTTAACCCCTTATTACTAGAGCTTGGGGAATCCTGAGATGCAAAGAAGGGAAATTTAATGCCACGGACGGGTAGTAATAAATAAGGTGCATTAAATACTACAACTACAATTACATAATATATAGGTGCAAGCTTATTTCTAGATTATTAGTAATGGCTTTCGGAGTCATTTACACTGTTATTTAAATTAGCCTTTACACACATGCCTTCATGTACCAGTTACCCTTTTAAAAACGAATATGAAGCCATAACATTAAAACCACCTCCTTGTTTCTACACACTGTCCAATTTATCAGCGCCACTTACCACATAAAAGCAGTTTGTAGTTCTACAATTACTGACTGTAGTCCATTTGTTTCTCTGCATGCTTTGTTAGCCCCCTATCATGCTGTTCTTTAATGGTCAGGACCCCCACAGGACCACTACAGAGCAGGTATTATTTAGGTGGTGGGTCATTCTCAGCACTGCAGTGACACTGACACCGTGTCCACTCACTGTCCACTCTGTTAGGCACTCCTACCTAGTTGGTCCACCTTGTAGATGTAAAGTCGGAGACGATCGCTCATCTATTGCAGCTGTTTGAGTCGGTCATCTTCTAGACCTATATCAGTGGTCACAGGACGCTGGTTGGTGGACTATTCTCAGTCCAGTAGTGACCAGCACAACACACACTAACACATCACCACCATGTCAGTGTCACTACAGTGCTGAGAATGATCCACCACCTAAATAATACCTGGTCTGTCATGGTCCTGTGGGGGTCCTGACCATTGAAGAACAGCATGAAAGGGGGCTAACAAAGCATGCAGAGAAACAGATGGACTACAGTCAGTAATTGTAGAACTACAAAGTGCTTCTATATGGTAAGTTGAGCTGATAACATGGACAGTGAGTGTAGAAACAAGGAGGTGGTTTTAATGTTATGGCATCTAAGTGTTTAGATGTTAAAAAAAAATCAATTTTAAAAACAAATGATATACCTCGCCTGCAAGGAGCACAAAAAGATGACTTACCTGAAGTATCTGAATAATATATATATTTTTGTTTTTTACAAGTTTGGGGTGAGAATCGAGACCCTAGCACCATAACCTGGACAGGGGTGCATAGTAACGTTAGAAAACATTGCCCGTGATCACAGTCTAGATCTGAGGACGGCAGGTTGTTGCCGAATAAACACTTGGGCAGATTTGTAGAGCGAGAAATGGACAAATGAAATCATACTAAGGTACAAATTAACCTAACATTTCAACCGTGGCCTGATCCTTGTTCTCCAGCCAATCGAATCCGGCAGAATTTGCAGTCTCGCTGCAGATCTGTTGAAAAATCGGGTCATCCTTTAGTTCCTCCAGGGTTGATTCTTCATACTGGCCTTGCTGGTGACTCGGATCGAACAACATATTCGTGTCCAGACTGTTCAAGTCGTTTATACTCCCGGAGAGTTCAGAGGTCAGGTGTATTTCGCCGGGGAAGTCCTGGGAACCTGCGTTTAGACTTTGTCTCTCGAACAAGTCGCTACCGCTGACGTTGCTGTTAAAATGCACAGGTTGCTGGTGATGCTGAAGGTCTTGCTGCGGACGACCCCGAAACACCTGATGCTGATGCTGCTGCTCCTTGGACACCTGATTCCTCTCTTCCGCGACCTGTTCTGCACCGTTCTTGGACAGGTATCCGGGCTTGATAAATCTGTACGCCGACGGGCCTGGAGAAACCTGGCGGTGGTTAGCACCGGTTAGGAAACCCGGACCCGTAGGCGCCTCCAGGATCTGCGACAGGTTCATCCGGGCAGTGTAGTTAGACGGCGTGTTGTTCACACCGAGTCCGCGGACCGCGCCGTCTCCGTCGGCGTCCATCTTGCTGAGAAGGAAGCCGGCGATCTTTTTGCTGCTGGACTGTCCACCGGCCAGAACCTCTGTCTGCATCATCACATTGAGAGGGACAGACTGACTCCTCTGAGCCATGCTGGTAACACTAGAGTCTGGCTGACTGTTAGCAAAGATATTTAGCACTTCAGGTGTCACCGGTGAGTTGAAAGGCGAGGTCAGATAACGCGGGACGTTGGGATTCGGGGTCCCGCTGGAGTTGCACTGCCTGACCGCTGGGCTCACGCTGCGACAGCGGAAGGTTCCAGATTTGTTATCGAGTGGCGCCGGGACAGCAAATCCTTCCTGTTTATTGAGGTTAGCCATGCTAGCTACCTGCTGCTGGACCGGAGAGATAGGTGTCAAACGGCGGTTGTGCATGTCATGGGGTCTGACCGGTGATTGGTAAGTCTGACCAGGAATGGCGAAGGCGTGAGGCTTCCTGAACTGGTCGTCTACCAGGTTCTGATAGTTGGGCAAAATGCTAATTCCAGTGTTGGAATTGCTGCTGGTGGTGTTGTAGCTGTTATTCATCCATTCCAGCTTAGCTTTGTCCGGGTGGGTGGCCATCGGCCTTTGCATGGGCTTGACCGGACTGGAAGAGACGATGCTGCCGTCATGGTAACTCGTGATGCTGGAGTTGATCGGGGTGAACGCGAACGGGTTTCTGCACTCAACAGGACTGGGTGGGACGCCACTACTGCAGTTGGAGTGAGGGGTCCCGATGGGCGTCTGGCAGCTGCTTCCAAGAGCACTGTCCACCGGGGTGGTGGGGGCAAACTGTAAACAAGGACTGTCGCTGGGCAGTCCGAGACCTCCTCCTAACATCTCGGTCGTGTGGATAGGCGTGCTGCTGTGGGCAGAACCGTGATAAGAGGTCCGAGCCTGGTGACTCGGAATAACGTTGTTGTTGTTGTGCAAGGCGGCTTGGTGACTCTGCGGTGGCAAATTCCTACAGCTACTGAACCCTTGCATGGAACGGCTCATCTGCTCTTCCATCTGAACTAGTTCTTCAACAATACTGTCCTGAGTCATGTCGTCGTCGTTAAATGGAAAGTATCCCGCCTGAACCTGGGATGAAACGTTTCCCACCAGGTCTGGAACCGAAACTTGTGCCATACCCAGGGGGTCCATGAGTGGTGTCGAGATGGGCTCGTTTCTCAGTGTCCCGTGCTGAGAAGGGATCGGTTGCTCGGTATCCCAGAGCACCTCCTGCAGTTCTGGAGCTGCGAACGGGTTCGGCTCCTCCAGACCGACCCGCATGGCTGGATGGAGCAAGGCCTGACCGGGCGCACTGGCGGTACGGGTGGCTATCGGCTTGCTTTGCATACCGAAGGAAGACCCTTCCCATTGGCCTTGGGAAACACTGCGTGGCCTGCTGAAGCTCTGGAAGCTGGTATTCCTGGCGGGATTTACAGCTGTAGCACAAGAGGGAAGAGTTTTCAGACAGGATGAAGGTCTTTCCCATTGGCCCCGAGAGACGCCCTGCGGCCTGCTGACTGTCTGGAAGGCATTGCTGCCAACTGGACACTCTGAGGATGCAAGAACGTCGGCGGGAACACTGAGCTTGACTTTATTCGCAACTGAGGCAGGTGCACTGTCCGGTCGGATGGAAACGCTGGTCCTGGGACTGTTCCTCACTGGGTCTCCCATAGTTAATTTTGCACCCTCGCCTTCCTCAGAAATGAAAACCTTCTTGACAGGAGTCAGACTTGAATCCGGGTATAAGCATTCTCTTTTACGAGGGCTTGTAGAGGTCAATTCTGCGTCCCTGGGTGTCACGACAAGAGCACTGCTGGTGGTCTTACTGGGTCTGGCTTGGTAGAAGCTTTGTGTGGCTGCGTCAAATCCATCAGGGAGCATCTTCTTGTTAAATCTGGTCCCTGATTGCATGGCCGATCCTTTAGACAGAGGTGTAGGCACACTAGCTGCTCTGGGTTTGAGCGCCCCATCTACCTGGTTACTCCCTCCACCTTCCTGAGTAGTAGTGTCATCCTGGTGTTGGGTCTCTCCAGCCTCGCTAGCGTCCTGTGCTGTCGCTGCTGTCGTTCCCGGCCTGGACGGTGTGGACGGCATTGCAGCGACGGATCCACTGCGGGGCCGTGGTACAGGCCGAAGGTCATCGGTAAGCCTGGTGATTCCGGCAGAGGCGGGCCTGGCTGTGTTGCTGGTGCTCAGAGCGGTATTGCCGGGTCCCAGAGATACGGGGGTCGTCTTGACAGCGTTGAGGGCACCGTCGGTGGGCGTTGGCATGACAGTTTTGATGGAGCTTTTGGTGATCAGGAGTGCAGTGGGTGAGCGTAGTGTGATTGCACTGGTTGTGGCCGGTTTGGGCAGGATTTGGGCATATCTTTGGCGGGCGGGGCGATCGCTGACCGGACTCGCGGGGACGTTCTGGGGGGTTTTGGGACACCGGTTTAAAGGCTGCACCGTCTGTGTGACCACTTGAAAATTGACCGGAAGGACCTTGTTTTCTGCTGTTGCTATGGCAACTGGGCTTGGCGACATCAACTGCCTGCTTCTCTGAACCTGAAGAACAAAATCGAACAAACGTAAACAAACATCCTTCACAACTGTTATTCACTGTGGCCAAAAGTATGTAGACGCTCGTCATAATTGCTACGTCCAGGTGTGTAAGCCACACCCATTGCTAAAAAGGGTATACAATCGATAATATAATATAACATTTAAACCACCTCCTTGTTTCTATACTCACTGTCCATTTTATCAGCCCAATTACCATATAGAAGCACTTTGTAGTTCTACAATTACTGACTGTAGTCCATCTGTTTCTCTACATCCTTTTTAGCCTGCTTTCATCCTGTTTCTCAATGGTCAGGACCCCGACAGGACCACTACAGAGCAGGTATTATTTAGGTGGTGGATCATTCTCAGCACTGACATAGTGGTGGTGTGTTAGTGTGTGTTAGCAGTGCTGCTGGAGTTGTTTTTATACCGTGTCCACTCACTGTCCACTCTATTAGACACTCCTACCTAGTTGGTCCACCTTGTAGATGTAAAGTCAGAGACGATCGCTCATCTATTGCTGCTGTTTGAGTCGGTCATCTTCTAGACCTTCATTAGTGGTCAAAGGACGCTGCCCACGGGGCGCTGTTGGCTGGGTATTTGTGGTTGGTGGACTATTCTCAGTCCAGCAGTGACAGTGAGCTGATGTGTCTGATCCACTCATACCAGCACAACACACACTAACACACCACCACCAGGTCAGTGTCACTGCAGTGCTGAGAACGATCCACCACCCAAATAATACCTGCTCTGTGGTGGTCCTGTGGGGGTCCTGACCATTGAAGAACAGCATGAAAGGGGGCTAACAAAGCATGCAGAGAAACAGATGGACTACAGTCAGTAATTGTCGAACTACAAAGTGCTCCTATATGGACAGTGAGTGTAGAAACAGGGAGGTGGTCATAATGTTATGCCTCATCGGTATATATCCGCACATGTTTGGCCTCACAGTATATCTGAACCCCCCACACAAACAAAAACAGCAAAGTTTCAGTTACCGTAACAGGACTCGGAACCGCAGCCACCACAATACCGATGGTCGGCTGCGGCGAAAGCAGGGCGGGGCTCCCGCACGGCATCCCTGCGCTGGCACTAGGAGTCGCGCCCCCGTCTGCTCTTTTGATCCGGGCCTCAGCAGGAAGCGGGGAGTAAAGTTTCTGTTCCTGCTGCCTCTTCTGGATCTTTCTTTGCAGCTGCTGCTTGGCGTCGATGGACGGGGACGCCAGCGTTTTTACCTGAGGCTGGAACGAGTGGGCGTCGGTCGTGGGCACGAAGGCGGACGACTGCGCTGACATCGCGGGACCTACAGAGAGATAAGATAGTGTATGTCAAGGCTTGTGAAGCATAAATCAGTGTGGGGAAATGCTATGCAATTTAAATAGTCTATAGGGTATGGGGGGCATTCTGCATGGCATCACTATGGCATGAGCATTATTATTTATTCAATTATGTTGTGTTCTTCTCTACATTCCATATCAAATATCTATATTTCAGTCAATTTATGACTACCATATACAGTATAACTATGGCTGAAAGTGGTGCAGCAGCAAGTACAGCACAGCAGCATATTCCTCCCAGGACTAATTGATGCAGAAGGTGGATTGTTTACTCTAAATTTTACCCTGATGAAGGTTTTTTGGCAGGATTTGGCAGCTCCAATTCCACTATGGGTATAAGACAGGAATATTCTGGACAGGGCGCCAATCCCTTGTATGGCTCTTCCAGTCTGGACCCTAGTAAAAATACTACAATGCTAAACATCAACATTGGCAATGACTGGCCCTGATTCAGTCTGATGTACTGGACACTGGAATATGGCTGATTTTACACCACTGGGGAAGGTGGGATGGGAGATGGGGGTCAAATGGTCGAACACTCCATACCTGTTGGAGATCCTGTCATCACTGTGAGAGCAGCTACAGACTTGGTGCTGATATAGTGGCTGTTAAGCAAGAAGCGGGCCAGATCCTCCACGCTGTCGAACTGTCGACTCAGCACCTTCTGAGCCCACTCACACACCAGGTCACACGCCGCAAAGCGAACCTCGTCCTCCCCACCGGAGTTCTGGCTACCGGACTCAAACCCCTCACACTGAGAAGAAAAAAGATGATCCGGGTTCCAAGGTTTTCTATATTTAAATACATTGATGATTTTATACAGCAATTTGACTCCTGGGTAATATGCATTAATACGCAAACAAACTTACCCCATCTCCTGGTTTGTGTACATCCAGATTTGGAAGAGAGGGCATATGAATAAATGGCTTCTTCCTCAGGCCACTATAGCAATATGTGTGCCAGTGTTAAGACAAAAAACATAAAGACGTGATTGATAGATAGATAGATAGATAGATAGATAGATAGATAGATAGATAGATAGATAGATAGATAGATAGATAGATACAGTGTATCACAAAAGTGAGTACACCCCTCACATTTCTGCAAATATTTTATTATATCTTTTCATGGGACAACACTATAGAAATAAAACTTGGATATAACTTAGAGTAGTCAGTGTACAACTTGTATAGCAGTGTAGATTTACTGTCTTCTGAAAATAACTCAACACACAGCCATTAATGTCTAAATAGCTGGCAACATAAGTGAGTACACCCCACAGTGAACATGTCCAAATTGTGCCCAAAGTGTCAATATTTGGTGTGACCACCATTATTATCCAGCACTGCCTTAACCCTCCTGGGCATGGAATTCACCAGAGCTGCACAGGTTGCTACTGGAATCCTCTTCCACTCCTCCATGATGACATCACGGAGCTGGTGGATGTTAGACACCTTGAACTCCTCCACCTTCCACTTGAGGATGCGCCACAGGTGCTCAATTGGGTTTAGTCCATCACCTTTACCTTCAGCTTCCTCAGCAAGGCAGTTGTCATCTTGGAGGTTGTGTTTGGGGTCGTTATCCTGTTGGAAAACTGCCATGAGGCCCAGTTTTCGAAGGGAGGGGATCATGCTCTGTTTCAGAATGTCACAGTACATGTTGGAATTCATGTTTCCCTCAATGAACCGCAGCTCCCCAGTGCCAGCAACACTCATGCAGCCCAAGACCATGATGCTACCACCACCATGCTTGACTGTAGGCAAGATACAGTTGTCTTGGTACTTCTCACCAGGGCGCCGCCACACATGCTGGACACCATCTGAGCCAAACAAGTTTATCTTGGTCTCGTCAGACCACAGGGCATTCCAGTAATCCTTGTTCTTGGACTGCTTGTCTTCAGCAAACTGTTTGCGGGCTTTCTTGTGCGTCAGCTTCCTTCTGGGATGACGACCATGCAGACCGAGTTGATGCAGTGTGCGGTGTATGATCTGAGCACTGACAGGCTGACCTCCCACGTCTTCAACCTCTGCAGCAATGCTGGCAGCACTCATGTGTCTATTTTTTAAGGCCAACCTCTGGATTTGACGCCGAACACGTAGACTCAATTTCTTTGGTCGACCCTGGCGAAGCCTGTTCCGAGTGGAACCTGTCCTGGAAAACCGCTGTATGACCTTGGCCACCATGCTGTAGCTCAGTTTCAGGGTGTTAGCAATCTTCTTATAGCCCAGGCCATCTTTGTGGAGAGCAACAATTCTATTTCTCACATCCTCAGAGAGTTCTTTGCCATGAGGTGCCATGTTGAATATCCAGTGGCCAGTATGAGAGAATTGTACCCAAAACACCAAATTTAACAGCCCTGCTCCCCATTTACACCTGGGACCTTGACACATGACACCAGGGAGGGACAACGACAAATTTGGGCACAATTTGGACATGTTCACTGTGGGGTGTACTCACTTATGTTGCCAGCTATTTAGACATTAATGGCTGTGTGTTGAGTTATTTTCAGAAGACAGTAAATCTACACTGCTATACAAGTTGTACACTGACTACTCTAAGTTATATCCAAGTTTCATGTCTATAGTGTTGTCCCATGAAAAGATATAATGAAATATTTGCAGAAATGTGAGGGGTGTACTCACTTTTGTGATACACTGTAGATAGATAGATAGATAGATAGATAGATAGATAGATAGATAGATAGATAGATAGATAGATAGACCATAACATATGTTTCTATGCTGAGTCGGTCCATTTCAGATTAGCCTAAGTCCAGAGAAGTTGACAGCATTTCCAAAACAAGTGTTTAACATCACTCATATCTGATCAACCACAACATTAAAACCAGCTCGTTTCTACACTCACTGTCTATTTTATCAGCTCCACTTACTATATAGAAGCACTTTGTAGTTCTACAATTACTGACTGTAGTCCATCTGTTTCTCTGCATGCTTTGTTAGCCCCCTTTCATGCTGTTCTTCAATAGTCAGGACCCCCACAGAGCAGGTATTATTTGGGTGGTGGGTCATTCTCAGCACTGCAGTGACACTGACATGATGGTGGTGTGTTAGTGTGTGTTGTGCTGGTATGAGTGGATCAGACACAGCAGCGCTGCTGGAGTTTTTAAACACCTCACTGTCCCTGCTGGACTGAGAATAGTCCACCAACCAAAAATATCCAGTCAACAGCACCCCGTGGGCAGCGTCCTGTGACCACTGATGAAGGTCTAGAAGATGACCTCAAACAGCAGCAATAGATGAGCGATCGTCTCTGACTTTACATCTACAAGGTGGACCAACTGCAGTGCTGAGTGATCCACCACCTAAATATGAAAAGGGGGCTAACAAAGCATGCAGAGAAACAGATGGACTACAGTCAGTAACTGTAGAACTATAAAGTGCTTCTATATGGTAAGTGGAGCCAATAAAATGGACAATGTGTGTAGAAACAAGGAGGTGTGGCTTTTTTTAAATGCCATTGATAATTAGAGTCAATTCTACTGTATAACATGTTACCTGTACTCATCAATTAATAATAAAACAGGAACTCACAAATTCAAATAGGATGTAAAATGTAAAAAAATAAAACTCATTGCATAAGAGAAAGTCTATAAAGCAAAGATGAAAACGTGTTGGTATGAAGACCCCCTTTAAAAAGGAGGTCGAGAGGAACACGAGGGGGTAGCTGTATTAGATTTCCGTTACACTGACAACCATGGACAACAAACAAATACTATACTGGAACACCACCATTAAGAACATCTAAATAAAGTTTGTACTCGCGTAGACACTTCGGTTGAGGTTGAAAGTTTATATACACTTGTACTGGGATTTTAACGTTTCGGGTCGTTGTCCTTTTATAAGAATCAATCTCTGTATAATGGTTTTAGGTTATACTAAAACAAAATGAAGTTAACCTGACAGTAGGGACAGTGTTGTTGGGTTTAAAAGCCTTTTTCTCCTTTCATTCATACACCGATCAGCTATAACATTAAAACCACCTCCTTGTTTCTACACTCACTGTCTATTTTATCAGCTCCACTTACCATATAGAAGTACCATATAGAAGGACCCCTACAGAGCAGGTATTATTTGGGGGGTGGATCATTCTCAGCACTGCAGTGACACTGACATGGTGGGGGTGTGTTAGTGTGTGTCGTGCTGGTATGACTGGATCAGACACAGCAGCGCTGCTGGAGTTTTTACATACCGTGTCCACTCACTGTCCACTCTATTAGACACTCCTACCTAGTTGGTCCACCTTGTAGATGTAAAGTCAGAGACGATCGCTCATCTATTGCTGCTGTTTGAGTCGGTCATCTTCTAGACCTTCATCAGTGGTCACAGGACGCTGCCCACGGGGCGCTGTTGGCTGGATATTTTTGGTTGGTGGACTATTCTCAGTCCAGCAGTGACAGTGAGGTGTTTAAAAACTCCATCGGCATACCAGCACAACACACACTAACACACCACCACCATGTCAGTGTGACTGCAGTGCTGAGAATGATCCACCACCTAAATAATACCTGCTCTGTAGTGGTCCCGTGGGGGTCCTGACCATTGAAGAACAGGGTGAAAGCAGGTTAAAAAGGTATGTAGAGAAACAGATGGACTACAGTCAGTAATTGTAGGACTACTATATAAAGTGCTTCTATATGGTAAGTGGAGCTGATAAAATGATCAGTGAGTGTAGAAACAATGAGGTGGTTTTAATGTTATGGCTGATCGATGTATATATTTAAAAATAAATTACATTACAGTTTACAACTCTAGTCAATTACAGTACAAGTGACCTTCAGATTACTAGTCCAGTACTGACTGAAGTACTGGAGGTCAGGCCCACTGACCACTGTCCTACAGCAGAACTCTGCCGCTTTGTTTGATGCAATTTTCTGATCTATATTTAGGACACACATGAACCACAGCGACAGATGTCTGAGATCTTAAAAGTGAGGACAGATCAAACCAGCAGTTCAGAGAAGGATATTTGGATTTGCCTCTCGTGCCGAGTCGGCGCGCCTTCATGTTGGGAAACACGTTCTTCATGATCTTTCCGAAATCGGCAGCGCTCAGAGCGTGGTAGCCCAGATTGTCACAGTAGCTCCTAAAAAATACAGACATTTTTTTTATGTTACTGAGTGTTTATTTGGCTGGTCGATAGGTTCACAAAGTATCTGGACTCCTGACAATGAGCTTGTTGGACGTCACATTTCAAAAACAAACTGCATTAAAATAGAGCGACCTCTGTGTGATCTTGTCAGCTGTAACAACAGCCGCTCTTCTGAGAAAGCTTCTCGCAAGACTTTAAAGCATGTCTGTAGGAATTTGTGCCCATTCAGAAGATTTAAAAGAGCATTTACACAGATCAGGCATAACATTATGACCTAATATTGTGTTGGTCCCCCTTTTAATATTTTCTTTATGCATTTTCTCCCTTTTAGCGTGTCCAATTGCCCGACTGCGTCATGCTTCCTCTCCACCAATGCCGATCCCTGCTCTGATTGAGGAGAACAAAGCTAACCCACACCCCCTCCGACCCGTGCGCAGCATATGCAGTCGTATGCATCTTATCACCTGCACATTGACGAGTGCAGTGCAGTTCAGCGTTGTGTACGGAGAGACACACCTGTACCTGAGAGCACTCTTTTCACATCTCTGTGCAGGCGCCATCAATCAGCCAGCAGAGGTCATAATTGCACCAGTCATGGGATCTGAACAACAGGCCAATCGTTGTTCATGTGGCCGCTCGGCCTTAGCGGGCAGGCAGAGCTGAGATTCGATACGACGTATTTGAGATCCCAGCTCCGGTTCCAGCGTGTGTTTTTACCGCTGCGCCACCTGAGCGGCCCAATGCACTGTGTATGTATTCTGACACCTTTCTATCAGAACCAGCATTGACTCGTCTGTTGGGTCGGACCACACGGGCATCAGTGAGCCTTGGCCGCCCATGACCCTGTCGCTGGTTTACCACAGTTTCCTCCTTGGACCACTTTTGATACATACTGACCACTGCAGACCGGGAACACCCCACAAGAGCTGCAGTTTTGGAGATGCTCTGACCCAGTCGTCTAGCCGTCTAGTCTTATATCCCACCCACTAACAGGTGCCGTGATGAAGAGATAATCAGTGTTATTCACTTCACCTGTCTGTGGTCATAATGTTAAGCCTGGTCGTGTATATGTGTATATGGCTGGGCACTAACGTCAGTCAAGGAAGCCTCAGTTTATTACACCTGTTAGAAATGGGTGTGGCTAAATGATATGATATATTATTTACTCACTTATACTCATCATAGACCTCCTGTTTGGGCAGAGATGTTTCGGGGTGCTCCTCTAAGTGATTCCTAATCCAGCTGAAGGCGTGCATCTGCTGCGTGCGGCTTGAGAGGACACAGCTCTGCTCACTGTGCACACGAGCAAAAAGAAGTTTGAATTATATCTACATAATATCATTATCACTATAACACAACCCCAAATCAGAAAAAGTTGGGACAGTATGGAGAATGCAAATAAAATAAAACACAGTGTTCCTTACATTTACTTCGACTTTCATGACTTTATTTCATTTAAACGTCCATTCCTGCATTTCAGGCCTGCAACACATTCCAAAAAAAGTTGGGACGGGGGCAATTTAGGGCTAGTAATGAGGTGAAAAAACTAAATAATGATGTGATTCCAAACAGGTGATTGCAATCATGGTTTGGTACAACAGCAGCATGAGCAAAGATATCCAGAGGATCTCCAGTACCTCCTGTACCTCAAACAAAGATTGGAAGTGATTTGCATATTTCTCCCTCTACAGTGCATAATATCATTAAACAATTCAAGGAATCAGGAGGAATTTTAGTGCGTAAAGGCCAAGGGTGCAAGCTTAACCTGAACACCCATGATCTTCTATCCCTCAGACGGCGCTGCATCAAGAACCGCCACTCAACAATAGCTGATATAACCACATGGGTGAGGGATTACTTTATCAAACCTTTATCAAGCTCTACAATACAGAGTTACTGCACACTTACATGCCACTTAAAATCTCACTGTGCAAAAAAGAAGCCTCATGTTAACCATGTCCAGAAGCGGCGTCGACTTCTCTGGGCTCGGAGGCATCTAGGATGGACCATCACACAGTGGAAACGTGTACAAAATAAAACCTGAAACACTAAATCGCTTGGTATCCTCTGTGCCAAAAAGTGTGGTGAAAAGGAATGGCAACATTACAAAGTATTAGTAAATGCTTTACTGTCCCAACTTTTTTTGCAATGTGTTGCAGGCCTGAAATGCAGGAATGGATGTTTATTAATAAAGGAAATGAAGTTGACCAGACAAAAGGTTCATACTGCCTGCAATGTACCAGTGAAAGTTGCTTACATTTTGTCGGTGCTGGTGCTGGGGCCAGAGGGCAACCTGAGGTAGAGGTAAAGCTTTTCGATGTCTGTAAAACTGTCCACATCTTGCTGCAAAAGAGAAAATACATCGCAGGACATAAATAATTTTATAATACTATATTCTGTACATTCCGCACAGGCTTCTCTTCCGACAATCAGGGTCCTTAAACAGCTTATGAAGACCCGCCCACCCACACACACAGTCTGACAACCCACCGTGCAGATACGGTGGCCAATTAGTATCTGCTGCAGGCACTGCCAATTATGCCCGTCAGATGGCACTCAGCCGACCGGTGGCAACACAGAATATCCCACTCCGCCACCTGGGCGCCCCATGCTTTGCTTTTTTTTAGGAAACTCGGTAAAGTGCCTTTTCTAGAGCAGACCCCATGTTACAATGGTGTGCCGGTCCTGCTCATATTTCGGCATCCCTGGCTCCTTTGAGGGTTCCTGTCATTCCTCCAGGCAGAGTAGCCTGATATGTTGTTCGTTCACTATCCCTGTTTTATTCACTTTCTCTGTCGCGGGCTGTAGATGTTTTGTTTCTGTCATTTCGGCCACCGCATTTATTTGTGCTCATCCCCTTTTTGATGTGGCTTTTTAGGCGACGATAACAATCTTGTTCTACCTTGGTAAGTTCAATGACCAAGCTGACCTTGTTATATTAAATTTTGAGATACCGGCAGCTTAATTTGTGATAGGTTGTGATAGGTTAGCCTGTCGGTTATTGGCTTAGTGCAACGCAAGTTGAACAGCAAACTGGCTATTCTGCAAAGACACAATGTTCAAGCTTCACCCCAAATTTCTGCAAGGGTACTTTGGTTTCCTTTCACCTTCCAAAAAACGTGCCAGTTGATATGTTGATTAATCTAGGGTGTGGTTCTGTAAATGGACTGGCAAGCAAAGCATCACACCAACACCAGAGCAAACGGCGGATCAGGCGTGTGGTGTGGAATTCTAATGAAACCCGCAGTCTCTCCGTCCTCTCCCTTCTCTAATCATCCTCAAAGAGAATGTAAAAGATGGCAGGGCAGAGCAGACCTGATTTAAATTCTGCCCGAGTATGAGGTAGCAGACTGGAGTCTTTATATCCACGGCACACGCAGACCAACACACTCCAAAATTTACTGCCAACCCACAATACGTATCTGCCATTACTAAATGACCGGGAATGAAGAATGATGTCGGCATACAAATCATGAACGTCTCGTAAACAAATGTTTTTAGTAATGGACGCAGTTAGTAGGCTTAGAAAAGTACTGTAAGTCATAATGAAATCTGCCCATTTACTCTGGTAGTGGGCAGAGATGTTCACAAGTCACAAAAATCGAGTCCGAGACAAGTTACGAGTCTTTAGACTAGAGTCCGAGTCAAGTCACGAGTCTTTAGGCTAGAGTCCGAGTCAAGAGGCTAGAGTCCGAGTCGAGTCACGAGTCTTAAGGCTAGAGTCCGAGTCGAGTCCGAGTCAAGTCACGAGTCTTAAGGCTAGAGTCCGAGTCGAGTCACGAGTCTTTAGGCTAGAGTCCGAGTCGAGTTACGAGTCTTTAGGCTAGAGTCCGAGTCATGTCGCGAGTCTTTAGGCTAGAGTCCGAGTCGAGTCACTAGTCTTTAGGCTAGAGTCCGAGTCATGTCGCGAGTCTTTAGGCTAGAGTCCGAGTCATGTCGCGAGTCTTAAGGCTAGAGTCCGAGTCGAGTCACGAGTCTTTAGGCTAGAGTCCGAGTCATGTCGCGAGTCTTTCAGCTAGAGTCCGAGTCGAGTCACGAGTCTTTAGGCTAGAGTCTGAGTCAAGTCATGAGTCTTTAGGCTAGAGTCCGAGTCAAGTCACAAATCTTAAGGCTAGAGTCCGAGTCAAGTCACTAGTCTTTAGGCTCGAGTCCGAGTCAAGTCACGAGTCTTTAGGCTAGAGTCCGAGTCAAGTCACTAGTCTTTAGGCTCGAGTCAGAGTCAAGTCACGAGTCTTTAGGCTAGAGTCCGAGTCAAGTCACAAATCTTAAGGCTAGAGTCCGAGTCAAGTCACTAGTCTTTAGGCTCGAGTCAGAGTCAAGTCACGAGTCTTAAGACTAGAGTCCGAGTCAAGTCACGAGTCTTTAGGCTAGAGTCCGAGTAAAGTCACGAGTCTTTAGGCTAGAGTCCGAGTCAAGTCACTAGTCTTTAGGCTCGAGTCAGAGTCAAGTCACGAGTCTTTAGACTAGAGTCCGAGTCAAGTCACGAGTCTTTAGGCTAGAGTCCGAGTCAAGTCACGAGTCTTTAGGCTAGAGTCCGAGTCAAGTCACGAGTCTTTAGGCTAGAGTCCGAGTCAAGTCACGAGTCTTTAGACTAGAGTCCGAGTGAAGTCACAAGTTTTTAGACTAGGGTCCGAGTCAAGACAAAAGTCTTTAGGCTAGAGTCCGAGTCAAGTCATGAGTCTTTAGGCTAGAGTCCGAGTCAAGTCACAAGTCTTTAGACTAGAGTCCGAGTCAAGTCACAAGTTTTTAGACTAGGGTCCGAGTCAAGACAAAAGTCTTTAGGCTAGAGTCCGAGTCAAGTCACGAGTCTTTAGGCTAGAGTCTGAGTCAAGTCGCGAGTCTTTAGGCTAGAGTCCGAGTCAAGTCACGAGTCTTTAGGCTAGAGTCTGAGTCAAGTCACGAGTCTTTAGGCTAGAGTCCGAGTCAAGTCACGAGTCTTTAGGCTAGAGTCCGAGTCAAGTCACGAGTCTTTAGGCTAGAGTCCGAGTCAAGTCACGAGTCACAGACCCCATCTCTGGTTAAGGGACAGTGGTAGGCTAGTGGGTAGAGCGTAGGGCTACTGAACAAAAGGTTGCGGGTACGTATCCCGGTTCTGCCATGCAGCCACTGTTGGGACCTTGAGCAATGCCGTTAGAGATGCAGGAAGATGCTGAATGGCTGCCCTGGAGGTGACCCCAGCTCCCAAATTTCGTATCTCCAATTCACCTCACTTGCACGTCTATGGACTGTAGGAGGCAGACACGGGGAGAACATGCAGACTTCACACAGAAAGCACCCAGACCATCTTGCTGTGAGGCAACAGTGCTACCCACTGAGGCACCGTACCACCCTACCAGATAGATAGTGGGCAGTAAGTGTCAAAGCAATGCTGTACTATTTAAATAAATGCAGCTCATCCGATAGTCTCAGTATAGACCCAACACTAAATCACAGGTGAAAACAAGGGGCCGCAGATGGGACACATGTCGAATAGGGGATGTGATCCTAGCAGGTGTTGTGCAATCAGGAGTTGGAAATGACTAGATCGTAGATGAAAGAGAGGGGGGGGTCTAAGGAAAAAAAATAGGTGCCAGCACATTACTATGGACGGTGTGCTTTAAATCATGGAGCATGATGGTCGCCTAGAACAGCACCAACAAGCTTTTAATTTATGGTGTCCATTAGCATGAGCGGTGCTGTTTATGTCTTTGGCAATAACAATTTTCCAAATGCCTATCACACCACCGAATAAATCACCAGACAAGGTCATGTGAGCGGCACTACGGCTATAAACAACAAATCAGAACCTGAATAAATAAAACTGCCTACACTGATCAGGCATAACATTAAAACCACCTCCTTGTTTCTACACTGTCCATTTTATCAGCTTCACTTACCATATAGAAGCACTTTGTAGTTCTACAATTACTGACTGTAGTCCGTCTGTTTCTCTGCATGCTTTGTTAGCCCCCTTTCATGCTGTTTTTCAATGGTCAGGACCCCCACAGGACCACTACAGAGCAGGTCTTATTTGGGTGGTGGATCATTCTCAGCACTGCAGTGACACTGACCACTGATGGTGGTGTGTTAGTGTGTGTTGTGCTGGTATGAGTGGATCAGACACAGCCATGTCCACTCACTGTCCACTCCTACCTAGTTGGTCCACCTTGTAGATGTAAAGTCAGACACGATCGCTCATCTATTGCTGCTGTTTGAGTCGGTCATCTTTTAGACCTTCATCAGTGGTCACAGGATGCTGCCCACGGGGCGCCGTTGGCTGGGTATTTTTGGTTGGTGGACTATTCTCAATCCAGCAGTGACAGTGAGGTGTTTAAAAACTGCTGAGATTATGCACCACCTAAATAATACCTGCTCTGTGGTGGTCCTGTGGGGGTCCTGACCACTGAAGAACAGCATGAAATTGGGCTAACAAAGCATGTACAGAAAGAGATGGACAACAGTCAGTAATTGTAGAACTACAAAGTGCTCCTATATGGTAAGTGGAGCCGATAAAATGGACAGTGTGTAGAAACCTGCTTTATTTAACCCTAGCCCGAGCTACGATGTTAACGAGGCACCTGGGTGGTTTACAGCCCCGTCCGTTCCACCCATTCTAATAATAGTGGCGTCTCTCTTTTATTTTTAATCCGTCCCTTCCTCGGCACATGGGACGTACGAGCCGGAGGGCTGAAGTCGTCAGCCCCTGAGGTCATCCGCACGTAGCGAGTGGGTAAAGAGATCAGATTGAAAAGTAAATAGAAATGCACCCTGGATGCAGACGTTTCGGAGCCAAACACGCTTTTAGATTTAGGAGCGGGCAGGCGAAGACGTGACGCACATAACAAGAGCCTATAAACGCACGCCTGCCAACGTGTGCCACACTCCGGCGGCTCGTCTATAAATACTGACGCAGCACGGCGAGTGACACGGACGGAAATGGGATTCGGTAATATGCGACGCGTAGCGAGGAAAATGGAACGTATGTAGAAAATGCATTGAGTTAAAAAGGCAGGTCCAGCAGGCAGGTTCAGCACTACTGTAATAGAAAAGCTTAGTGCAGGGAGGCTGATGCAACACACGGAGTCCGATGGCAACATTCTGTGGAGGTTAACAAGGGCATGAAGAGGCCTGGATGAAGACAGATTAGAGAGGGTTTTAACAAAAAAAGGTTGGGACGTTTATAGAACATTAGAGCAGATGAATCAGTAACAGGTGAGGGTATCAAGATGTACAATCCAACAAATGCTCAGTCTTTGCAAGCAGAGATGGGTTGTGGCTCACTACCTAGTGCCACTCGGTTAAAAAAAAACATTTGTTAAAGCAAGATTGCAAATAATTGAGTTAATTTACCTTCCACTGTACACGATATGGTGGAAGGATTTAAGAAATCTGGAGAAATCTCAGTCTATGTGAGTACTTTGGAAAACAATTGTCCATTTTTTCAGCTCCACTTACCATATAGGAGCACTTTGTAGTTCTACAATTACTGACTGTAGTCCGTCTGTTTCTCTGCATGCTTTGTTAGCCGCCCTTTCATGCTGTTCTTCAATGGTCAGGACCCCCACAGGACCACTGCAGAGCAGGTATTATTTGAGTGGATTAAATACCGTGTCCACTCGCTGTCCACTCTATCAGACACTCCTACCTAGTTGGTCCACCTTGTAGATGTCAAGTCAGAGACGATCGCTCATCTATCGCTGCTGGTTGAGTCGGTCATCTTCTAGACCTTCATCGGTGGTCACAGGACGCTGCCCACGCTGTTGGCTGGATATATTTTTGGTTGGTGGACTATTCTCAGTCCAGCAGTGACAGTGAGGTTTATTTGCTGTGTCTGATCCACTCGTACCAGCACAACACACACTAACACACCACCACCATCAGCGGTCAGTGTCACTGCAGTACTGAGAATGATCCACCACCCAAATAAGACCTGCTCTGTAGTGGTCCTGTGGGGGTCCTGACCATTGAAGAACAACATGAAAGGGGGTAACAAAGCATGCAGAGAAACAGACGGACTACATTCAGTAATTGTAGAACTACAAAGTGCTCCTATATGGTAAAGTGAAGCTAATAAAATGGACAATGTGTGTAGAAATAAGGAGATGGTTGCCAATGCCAATAATTAAAGGTACAGGCAGTACAGACAGAACAGTAACCAAGTGGCTGTCCATGTGATTGCCAACTCATATTGTTGTGGGTACAAATGAGATCTCAGTGGTGGTGGGCTAGCACATTAGACCTCTGCACCATCCGAGCGTCCCTCCCCAAAACGTACTTACTTACTTATGTTTAAGTTAGGTTTACTTACCAAAATGCTGTCCACTTTAGACTGCACAGATTTGCTAGGAGAGAAATAAAGAAATATTAGTTTGAGAGAAAATGTCATCTGAGAAATGCTTAAAGCCGCCTTTATTAATAAACCAGTCATAGGCATGGTAACTATGCCCCTGCATGCCTGTCTGACCCTGGCTGGTACACACTGATACATAACGGCAGTAACACTTACTATAACCTAGACCGGTATAAACCAGTATGGAACCTAAATACGAATGTGGAATAGTGAATTTCTAATTTAGACTTGTGGAAACCGGATATGGTGGATTTCTAGTGGGAAAGAATGGCTGATATGCAAGAGGAGTACATATTTATTTATATTTATGGTTTTTAATAGTTGCCAACCTTTTACTGGAATGTTCTGGCCATTTTGCTATACACCGATCAGCTCCACTTTATCAGCTCCACTTACCATATAGAAGAATTTTGTAGTTCTACAATTACTGACTGTAGTCCATCTGTTTATCTACGTACTGTTTTAGCCTGCTTTCACCCTGTTCTTCAATGGTCAGGACCCCCACAGGACCACCACAGAGCAGGTATTATTTAGGTGGTGGATCATTCTCAGCACTGCAGTGACACTGACATGGTGGTGGTGTGCTGATGGAGTTTTTAAACACCTCACTGTCAGTGCTGGACTGAGAATAGTCCACCAACCACAAATATCCAGCCAACAGCGCCCCGTGGGCAGCGTCCTGTGACCACTGATGAAGGTCTCGAAGATGACCGACTCAAACAGCAGCAATAGATGAGCGATCGTCTCTGAGTTTACATCCACAAGGTGGACCAACTAAGTAGGAGTGTCTAATAGAGTGGACAGTGAGTGGACACGGTATTTACTCTGTAGTGGTCCTGTGGGGGTCCTGACTATTAAAGAACAGGGTGAAAGCCTATATACAGGGGTTGGACAAAATAACTGAAACACCTGTCATTTTAGTGTGGGAGGTTTCATGGCTAAATTGGACCAGTCTGGTGGCCAATCTTCATTAATTGCACATTGCACCAGTAAGAGCAGAGTGTGAAGGTTCAATTAGCAGGGTAAGAGCACAGTTTTGCTCAAAATATTGCAATGCACACAACATTATGGGTGACATACCAGAGTTCAAAAGAGGACAAATTGTTGGTGCACGTCTTGCTGGCGCATCTGTGACCAAGACAGCAAGTCTTTGTGATGTATCAAGAGCCACGGTATCCAGGGTAATGCCAGCATACCACCAAGAAGGACAAACCACATCCAACAGGATTAACTGTGGACGCAAGAGGAAGCTGTCTGAAAGGGATGTTCGGGTGCTAACCCGGATTGTATCCAAAAAACATAAGACCACGGCTGCCCAAATCACGGCAGAATTAAATGTGCACCTCAACTCTCCTGTTTCCACCAGAACTGTCCGTCGGGAGCTCCACAGGGTCAATATACACGGCCGGGCTGCTATAGCCAAACCTTTGGTCACTCGTGCCAATGCCAAACGTCGGTTTCAATGGTGCAAGGAACGCAAATCTTGGGCTGTGGACAATGTGAAACATGTATTGTTCTCTGATGAGTCCACCTTTACTGTTTTCCCCACATCCGGGAGAGTTACGGTGTGGAGAAGCCCCAAAGAAGCGTACCACCCAGACTGTTGCATGCCCAGAGTGAAGCATGGGGGTGGATCAGTGATGGTTTGGGCTGCCATATCATGGCATTCCCTTGGCCCAATACTTGTGCTAGATGGGCGCGTCACTGCCAAGGACTACCGAACCATTCTGGAGGACCATGTGCATCCAATGGCGGTGCCGTGTATCAGGATGACAATGCACCAATACACACAGCAAGACTGGTGAAAGATTGGTTTGATGAACATGAAAGTGAAGTTGAACATCTCCCATGGCCTGCACAGTCACCAGATCTAAATATTATTGAGCCACTTTGGGGTGTTTTGGAGAAGCGAGTCAGGAAACGTTTTCCTCCACCAGCATCACGTAGTGACCTGGCCACTATCCTGCAAGAAGAATGGCTTAAAATCCCTCTGACCACTGTGCAGGACTTGTATATGTCATTTCCAAGACGAATTGACGCTGTATTGGCCGCAAAAGGAGGCCCTACACCATACTAATAAATTATTGTGGTCTAAAACCAGGTGTTTCAGTTTCATTGTCCAACCCCTGTATATATATATACTAATCTGCTGTGCAGAAATCATATATAATATTATTTTTTTAACACTGATCAGGGGACAGTAGTGTAAAACAGACCTGAGGCAAATGAAATGGCTGCATTTGACAGACATGCAACACATGACAGTGATTAAAATGCAACTGCTTCTCTTCCGACAGACAGACGACCGAAAATCAGACACGGCGGAAGCCTTCGGAGATTAGAGGTAACCTGGCATGTCGCCCTGTGTTTTCCAACGAGTTCTTTAGGACCCCCGAAGAATGTGACAAATGCCTGATCATTCCCAGGCAGGCAGGGTAGACGTGCCAGCGTGCCAAATGTGGATCAGGGGTATCAGTTAACACACGAGCAGTGCTAACCTTTAACTCTCTCCAGGCCGGTACTGGGAATTGGACCAAAACGTGGAGTAGAGCCTTTTAAAGGTTAGATGAATGTTTTCCACATGGTCAACTCACCAAAGGTGTTCAACCTTTAAAGAGCTCAACCATAACATTAAAACCACCTCCTTGTTTCTACACTCACTGTCCATTTTATCAGCTCCACTTACCATAGGAGTACTTTTTAGTTCTACAATTACTGACTGTAGTCTATCTGTTTCTCTACATGCTTTGTTAGCCTGCTTTCACCCTGTTCTTCAATGGTCAGGAGTCAGGACCCCCACAGGACCACTACAGAGCAGGTATTATTTAAGTGGTGGGTCATTCTCAGCACTGCAGTGACACTGACATGGTGGTGGTGTGTTAGTGTGTGTTGTGCTGATATGAGTGGATCAGACACAGCCGTGTCCACTCACTGTCCACTCTGTTAGACACTCCTACCTAGTTGGTCCACCTTGTAGATGTTAAGTCAGACGTGATCGCTCACCTATTGCTGCTGTTTGAGTTGGTCAGCTTCTAGATCAGTGGACACATGACTGGATATTTTTGGTTGGTGGACTATTCTCAGTCCAGCAGTGACAGCGCTGCTGTGTCTGATCCACTCATACCAGCACAAAACATACCACCACCATGTCAGTGTCACTGCAGTGCTGAGAATGATCCACCACCCAAATAATACCTGCTCTGTAGTGGTCCTGTGGGGGTCCTGACCATTGAAGATCAGGATGAAAAGGGGGCTAACAAAGCATGCAGAGAAACAGATGGACTACAGTCAGTAATTGTAGAATTTCAAAGTGCTTCTATATTTACATTTACATTTTCAGCATTTAGCAGACGCTTTTATCCAAAGCGACTTACACAATGAGCTGAACACGATGAGCAATTGAGGGTAAAGGACCTTGCTCAGGGACCCAACAGTGGAAACTTGGTGGTGGCGGGGCTTGAACCGGCAACCTTCTGTTTACTAGTCCAGTACCTTAACCACTGAGCACTGCTATATGGAACGTGGAGCTGATAAAATGATCAGTGTAACTGGCCCAGTAAGCAAACAATTAAGCAAATGTATTAGACTATGGACCAGTAGTGGTAAAATGAATGGACATGGCAGCGCATTATACTGGCACCTGCATGTCCTGACATGCAAAACCAGAACTTGTCCTGGCATGGGGATAAAGGCTGCTAAAATAACTACTCCAGTAAGCCAACTGGCAGGAGCAAGCTTATGGAATTAATTCTAACCATGCTGTTCATTTCTATCTGGACTCTTTCATGGAGGTTGATTGCTTGTGTTAGTCTGTTTTAGTTAATTGAAAGTGTTTCTTGACAACATGCCAGTGACCTAGATGGCTTTTGTTTACCATTATGAGAAGAGCAATGACTGCAACAGTAATAGAAGAATAATTAAACATCCCCAACGTTGTAGACAAGCTGATAATAAAAAAAGAAAGTCCTTACCAGATTGAGTTCTTTATTTTTAGCTGTAAAGCACTCGTTTCAGTGCCCTGTAATCCACTCGATCCCAGAGAAGGTCCAGACCCTGTGGTGGTGGACCTGCAGATCTGGGACTGGTGTTGCTGTCCTGCTTGTTGCTCTTGCTCATCAGCCATTACAACGTGATTTTAGATTTAAAAACAATACATATAATAAGATCTAACACACCTCCACAAGCCCCGATCTGCACCTCGAAAACACGACGATCCCCCCAACACACCAGCACATCATCATGCTTCCATCCCCTCCGGTCACTGCACCATCCAGCATTAAAGTCCGGTTACTGCCCACGAAACTCTTCAGATTCAGGATCACATAATAACTTTGTGCTCTCGGTGTGACCACAGTGTGCGTGTAAGTGTGTGTTGAGTATAGAACCAGAAATCCACCTGTGCTGCACATGAACCTGCTCCTTCTTCTCCAACCACCTCCACTCACTAACTCAGTCCTGTGCCTACTAGCTCCTGCCAGTGCGCATCACCGATCGCGCATGCGCAGTGCGCACTACAGGAGCAACACAAACAACACGCGGTCTGCGTCCAAAATGGCAATGCTGTATGTACCGCAGAGTATGCTAAGATGCTACTGCTTCTGAACATCGAGTTAATCCACTGACATTTAAATAAATACAGTATCAAGTGTTTTATTAAAACATTACATATATTTCACTACATATATAATGACTCAAATAGCATGACCCTGACAGCCCAGCTGTTGGTAGTAAACGTCATGGTAGTAGTAATAGTGGTAGTAATTGTAGAACAAGTGATAGTAGTAGTAGTAATGGTAGTAAAAGTGAAAGTAGTATTAGTAATGGTAGAACAAGTGATAGTAGTAGTAGTAGTAATGGTAGAAGAGATGTTAGAACTAGTAGTAATGGTAATATAACCGATAGTAGTAGTAGTAGTAGTTATGGTAGGAGAAGTGATAGTAGTAATAGTAATGGTAGAACAAGTGATAGTAGTAGTGGAAGTGATAGTAGTAGTAATTGTAGAACAAGTGATAGTAGTGTAGTAATGGTAGAAGAGGTGTTAGAACTAGTAGTAATGGTAAGAGAACCAATAGTAGTAGTAGTAGTAATGGTAATAGAAGTGATAGTAGTAATAGAAGTGATAGTAGTATTAGTAATGGTAGAACAAGTGATAGTAGTAGTAGTAATGGTAGTAGAAGTGATAGTAGTAATAAAAGTGATAGTAGTAGTAGTAATGGTAGAACAAGTGATAGGAGTAGTAGTAGTAATGGTAGAAGAGGTGTTAGAACTAGTAGTAATGGTAAGATAACCAATAGTAGTAGTGGTAGTAATGGAGGAGAAGTGATAGTAGTAATAGTAATGGTAGAACAAGTGATAGTAGTAGTGGAAGTGATAGTAGTAGTAATTGTAGAACAAGTGATAGTAGTGTAGTAATGGTAGAAGAGGTGTTAGAACTAGTAGTAATGGTAAGAGAACCAATAGTAGTAGTAGTAGTAATGGTAATAGAAGTGATAGTAGTAATAGAAGTGATAGTAGTATTAGTAATGGTAGAACAAGTGATAGTAGTAGTAGTAATGGTAGTAGAAGTGATAGTAGTAGTAGTAATGGCAGTAGAAGTGATAGCAGTGGTAGTAGTAGCACTAGTAGTGTTAGTAGAAGTGATAGTAGTAATAGAAGTGATAGTAGTAGTAGTAGTGTTAGTAGAAGTGATAGTAGTGGTAGTAGTAGCACTAGTAGTGTTAGTAGAAGTGATAGTAGTAATAGAAGTGATAGTAGTAGTAGTAGTAATGGCAGTAGAAGTGATAGTAGTGGTAGTAGTAGCACTAGTAGTGTTAGTAGAAGTGATAGTAGTAATAGAAGTGATAGTAGTAGTAGTGTTAGTAGAAGTGATAGTAGTGGTAGTAGTAGCACTAGTAGTGTTAGTAGAAGTGATAGTAGTAATAGAAGTGATAGTAGTAGTAGTGTTAGTAGAAGTGATAGTAGTAATAGTAATGGTAGTAGAAGTGATAGTAGTAGTAGTAATGGTAGTAGAAGTGATAGTAGTAGTAGCACTAGTAATGGTAGTAGAAGTGATAGTAGTAGTAGCACTAGTAGTGTTAGTAGAAGTGATAGTAGTAGTAATTGTAGAACAAGTGATAGTAGTGTAGTAATGGTAGAAGAGGTGTTAGAACTAGTAGTAATGGTAAGAGAACCAATAGTAGTAGTAGTAGTAATGGTAATAGAAGTGATAGTAGTAATAGAAGTGATAGTAGTATTAGTAATGGTAGAACAAGTGATAGTAGTAGTAGTAATGGTAGTAGAAGTGATAGTAGTAATAAAAGTGATAGTAGTAGTAGTAATGGTAGAACAAGTGATAGAAGTAGTAGTAATGGTAGTAGAAGTTATAGTAGTAATAAAAGTGATAGTAGTAGTATTAATGGTAGAACAAGTGATAGAAGTAGTAGTAATGGTAGTAGAAGTGATAGTAGTAATAAAAGTGATAGTAGTAGTAGTAATGGTAGAACAAGTGATAGAAGTAGTAGTAATGGTAGTAGAAGTTATAGTAGTAGTATTAATGGCAGTAGAAGTGATAGCAGTGGTAGTAGTAGCACTAGTAGTGTTAGTAGAAGTGATAGTAGTAATAGAAGTGATAGTAGTAGTAATGGCAGTAGAAGTGATAGTAGTGGTAGTAGTAGCACTAGTAGTGTTAGTAGAAGTGATAGTAGTAATAGAAGTGATAGTAGTAGTAATGGCAGTAGAAGTGATAGTAGTGGTAGTAGAAGTGATAGTACGTAGTAATAGAAGTGATAGTAGTAATAGTAATGGTAGTAGAAGTGATAGTAGTAATAGAAGTGATAGTAGTAGTGTTAGTAGAAGTGATAGTAGTAATAGAAGTGATAGTAGTAGTGTTAGTAGAAGTGATAGTAGTAATAGAAGTGATAGTAGTAATAGTAATGGTAGTAGAAGTGATAGTAGTAGTAGCACTAGTAATGGTAGTAGAAGTGATAGTAGTAGTAGCACTAGTAGTGTTAGTAGAAGTGATAGTAGTGGTAGTAGTAGTGTTAGTAGAAGTGATAGTGATAGTAATATTAGGAGTGATTGTTGTAGTATAATATCACAACTGTAAGTCGATTTGCTAAAAATGTAAATGTAAATAAATAATGGCACTCACTCTCACTGACACTGGTGTAATAAAGATAAGACTTAGTGCTGTTGTAGCCTAGCGGTTAAGGTGCTAGTAATCCATTACCTTAAGCACTGGACTGGACTGGACTGGTTCAAGCCCCATCAGTCAGGTTGCCACTGTTGGGCCCTTGAGGAAAACCCTTAACCCTCAATTAGTTAGGTCACATAATGTCACAGTAGTGTAAGTCGCTTTGAATAAAAGCATCAGCTAAATGCCAAAAGCTGTTAATATTTCTAAATCATCGTTTATGTCTATAAATACCACAGCAACGTTGTTCTACATTCACGTGCACTTGGTGGCGGTAATGAACTACAACAGGTTTGCTAACCGCCATTAAATCCACAGGAGGAAGAACCGAGCGCGCGACTAACAGTTGTTGCTAAGCAACAGAGTCACTATGCAGTAGATAAACAACATGTCTGAGAAAGCGAGAGCAGCGTCCCAACAGCGGGTATGTTTTATTAAATATAAGTTTTGTTCGCTTAATACTAAATAATTTATTTAATTATATTTAAGATCTGTCATTTAGCATTTCTCTATATATTCAACTTATTTGCTACTAGCGGAGATGTTCTTACTAGTAATAGTGGTAGTAGTGGCGGTAGGAATGGCAGCAGCAGTAGTAGTAATGGTAGTAAAAGTGATAGGAGTAGTGATATTATTAGTAGTAATGGTAGTAGAAGTGATAGTAGTAGTAGTAATGGTAGTAGAAGTGATAGTAGTAGTGGTGGTAGTAATGGTAGTAGTAGTGGTGGTAGTAATGGTAGTAGAAGTGATTGTAGTAGTGGTATTAGTAGTAGTAATGGTAGTAAAAGTGATAGCAGTAGTGGTATTAGTAGTAGTAATGGTAGTAGATGTGATAGGAGCACTGGTATTATTAGTAGTAATGGTAGTAAAAGTGATAGGAGTACTGGTATTAGTAGTAGTAATGGTAGTAAAAGTGATAGGAGTACTGGTATTAGTAGTAGTAATGGTAGTAAAAGTGATAGCAGTAGTGGTATTAGTAGTAGTAATGGTAGTAGAAGTGATAGGAGTACTGGTATTAGTAGTAGTAGTAGTAATGGTAGTAGAATCAATAGCAGTAGTGGTAGTACTAATGGTAGTAAAATTGATAGCAGTAGTGGTAGTAGTAATGGTAGTAGAAGTGATAGTAGTAGTGATATTATTAGTAGTAATGGTAGTAGAAGTGATAGTAGTAGTAGTAATGGTAGTAGAAGTGATAGTAGTAGTGGTGGTAGTAATGGTAGTAGTAGTGGTGGTAGTAATGGTAGTAGAAGTGATTGTAGTAGTAGTAATGGTAGTAAAAGTGATAGCAGTAGTGGTATTAGTAGTAGTAATGGTAGTAAAAGTGATAGCAGTAGTGGTATTAGTAGTAGTAATGGTAGTAGATGTGATAGGAGCACTGGTATTATTAGTAGTAATGGTAGTAAAAGTGATAGGAGTACTGGTATTAGTAGTAGTAATGGTAGTAAAAGTGATAGGAGTACTGGTATTAGTAGTAGTAATGGTAGTAAAAGTGATAGCAGTAGTGGTATTAGTAGTAGTAATGGTAGTAGAAGTGATAGGAGTACTGGTATTAGTAGTAGTAGTAGTAATGGTAGTAGAATCAATAGCAGTAGTGGTAGTACTAATGGTAGTAAAATTGATAGCAGTAGTGGTAGTAGTAATGGTAGTAGAAGTGATAGTAGTAGTAGTAATGGTATTACAAGTGATAGTAGTAGTGGAAGTAGTAATGGTAGAATAAGTGAAAGTAGTAGCAGTGGTAGTAATGGTAGTAGAAGTGATAGTAGTGGTAGTGGTAGTAGAAGTGATATGAGTACTTGTATTAATAGTAGTAGTGATAGTAGTAGTGGTAGTAGTAATGGTATTAGATGTGATAGTGGTAGTAATGGTAGAATAAGTGATAGTAGTAGCAGTTGTAGTAATGGTAGTAGAAGTGATTGTAGTAGTTGTTGTAGTAATGGTAGTAAAAGTGATAGTTGTAGTAGTAATGGTAGAATAAGTGATAGTAGCACTAGTAGTGTTAGTAAAAGTGATAGTAATAGTGTTAGTAGATGTGAAAGTAATAGTAATATTAGAAGGAGTAATTGTTGTAGTAATTGTAGTAGTAAGTTCAGTTGGACCTAATTCAACAAACCACTTTAACCGTGCTAGTTATTCCATTACTTAGAATTGGAATTCCGTCTTCCGCGTTTATTTCTTTTGAGAAAAGTCTTCAGACCTCCTGCTACCCACGTATGTGTGTAAAATTGGTAAATAAAATATTAAGTCGAAGTTCTTCTCTCCCAGACCAAAAAACCTCAGTCAGCCAACTCTCAGAGACCTCCAGTGTCCAGATCTGTGAACCGACCTGCTTCAGCTCCAGCTAAGAATCCACCTCAAATGGACCTGCTGGCTAAAGAAGAGGAATACAGGTACCTAACATGCAAACAGCGTTAACATGCATAACAAAGCAGTAGCTACAGTGTTAAATTTGAATAGCAGTCAAGCTAATATTTCAGTGCTCTAACACGTTTATGTCTCCTGCTATAATAGGAGGCTTAATGCAGAACTGGAGGCAAAAACCACTGAGCTGGTACGACAGGCAGAGGAAGTTATGGTAAGTTTACTTAAATATTAAATTAAAGACACGCATGATATAAGTATTAGCAGTAAGATGCTTGTTTTATTTTCCAGAGGGGACAAAATGAAATGCTCGCAAAGCCTATCTCAACCCACCTAAGCCTCAATATTGCAGAGGACTGTGAGGAATTTGGGTAAAGAGGTTCTCACACCACCACTACTCTACTCTGCTTTCTGATTCCTTGACTTCAAACACAGATAAGCTCTATGTATGCATTATTATGCACTGAATTGGTGTGTCTTTTAACAGGGAGACCATGGCTACAGTGAAACCACCCACTGCAAGGGTAGAAATGGTACTAAAACACTACTACTAATAATAATAATAACACTGAACATAAGTCTCAGGTTTAAGTACAGGTGTTTTTTTACCTATTGAATTATATAGCCAGTAGCAGAGGAGTCTACAAAAGCACTAAAGCCACAAAGACCTCCTTCCAATCACAAAAAAACACCACAGTAAGTAAAGTAAAAGAAATGTACACTTTACCAGATACCCAAAATGTCCCAGAATACATTCCTAAGTTGGATTAAATGTTGTTCTTCTTTGATATCAGAAAAAAGAAGCTCACATTGGTTGATGATGTCGCAGTACCTGAGGATTTTGGGGATTTCTCACTGGCCAAAACAATAAGCAGCATCGAGGGCAAAGTGAGCGACAACTTTACTGATGAGCAAGTGGAGGATGATGTTATACCAAACACTGGAGAAGAGATGGGTGCAGGTGGACTTCTATAGCGTCTGTTTTTAATGATTTAAAGATCGTACATAAGGCACAACATAGAGCTACTAATCAAATCATTTTTTTTGTAAAACTTTTAAACACTTTAAATGTATCACAATGCCTGTTGACTTTGTACCCAAGAAATAAAAAAGCACATGAATCTCAGCACTGCAGTGACACTGACATGGTGGTGGTGTGTTAGTGTGTGTTGTGCTGGTATGAGTAGATAAGACACAGACACAGTAATGCTGATGGACTGAGAATAGTCCACCAACCAAAAATATCCAGACAACAGCGCCCCGTGGGCGGCGTCCTGTGACCACTGATGAAGGTCTACAAGATGACCAACTCAAACAGCAGCAATAGATGAGCGATCGTCTCTGACTTCACATCTACAAGGTGGACCAACTAGGTAGGAGTGTCTAACAGAGTGGACAGTGAGTGGACACGGTATTTAAAAACTCCAGCAGCGCTGCTGTGTCTGATCCACTCATACCAGTGTCAGTGCAGTTCTGAGAATGATCCACCACCTAAATAATACCTGCTCTGTAGTGGTCTTGTGGGGGTCCTGACCTTCGAAGAACAGGGTGAAAGCAGGTTAAAAAAGTATGTAGAGAAACAGATGGCTGATCAGTGAATATTGGCAGTTTGTTTTAATAACTATGAACTAATTCCCATTGTAATTTTGACTGCCCTGTGTAATGTAGCTGTACTCCATTTTTACTCCATTGCTTTAATACAGACATGTGCCTTTGAATTTGAGATTATGATTTTTCTATGACTAGATCCATGATCCATTGCCCGGGCCTAGCTGTGCCAGTCGGACCCTAGAATTGTTTTATTTATAACTGGCTGGAAACACCTCATTAATGTACCATCTTTGTTCCCAGAGGCTCAGATCCGTTTCTTAAAAGCCAAACTACGAGTGATACAGGAAGAGCTTAACAGGATTTCATCTGAATGCAACAAGAAGGTAAGTAAACCTTTCGTGGCCGAGATGCTGCTAGTGTTGTAGTAGCAGTTCGCAGAAGGCCTTTACCTGTTTTAGCATTACTGTGCCCCGTGCATAACACTGAATAAAGTGGCAACTCCATATTAATGCACCTAGATTTAGAATAGAATGAAACAGGTGTAGATGATATTGATGATCCTCTTTTGCTTTAAGGATGATGAGAATGGAGAGTTGTGCAGCAAGCTGAAGGAGGTGGAAGAGGATCGGGCCAGACTGCAGAGGACCACCAGCGTGCTACAGGCTCAGTTAGAGAAACACAGAGGCCTGGCCGAGGAGGCCAACAGAAACTGTGATGGTCTGCGACAGCAAGTGGCTACGTTACAGAAGGTGGGGACGTAGATGTACTTTTTTATGTAATTAAATAAATACATTCATTGTTTTTACCAGCCACTGAGATAGGCTAATGTCAGAGATGAAGCTGAAACAGTCATTGTGAGATGCACATGTAGGTGCGCTCTAAGTGCTGGTCCCAAGCCCAGATAAAAATATGAGGGTTTGGCATAAAAACTGTTCCAAGTCTGATCATCTGATTAGATCTGCTCTAGCGACCCCTAAATACAGGAGTAGCCGAAAGAAAAATGGCCTTAACGATATTTTAGTGGGTGTGAATTTGTGAATTCACATGAATTTCCGCATCCAATAAAAAATTCTGGAAGTTGCCGCTCAGGTGGCGCAGCGGTAAAACACGCTAGCACACCAGAGCTGGGATCTCGAATACATCGTATTGAATCTCAGCTCTGCCATCTGTCTGGGCTGCGCAGCTATTGGGTGGGTAAGCCTGGGATTGGCTGCTGTTCACAGGGTGGGTAAGCCGGACCAGGGTTCCTCATAACTGGTGCAATTACAACCTCGAGGAATAATGCGGATCAGGGTGTGGCTCTCCGTGCACAAAGCCGATCCGCATATGAACTCGCCTCGTGCAGGTGAAAAGAGGCAGTCGGCTACTGCACACGTGTCGGAGGGGGGCGTGTGTCAGTTCGCTCTCCTCAGAGAAAAAGGGAGAAAATTCATAAAAAATGGGTCACAGAGAAAAAGAATAATAAACACATTTTAACAGCACAGAAACTAAATTAACTTGTACGGGATCACCCCCTTGTGGAGGCTCTATGTTGCATCTTGTAAGCCACAGTGGGACCAGATCGTATCGTTTGTGTTGCCTGGGTGGCATAAAAAATTATTGATATAATGTGGGTTTGAATGTGTAAAATCTAGGAGCTTGAGAGCATAAAGAGGGCCCAGAAGCAGGCAGCCAGCACCCACAGTGCCACAGAGGTGAGGCTGAACAGAGCTCTGGAAGAGGCTGAGAAGAGCAAGGCAGAACTCAACAAGCTCAAACAGAGCAGCAAGGTACCAAGTATCTGAAACCACTGCACAGTTTATCACTGAATCTACACATCTGACTGTATTTTACTTTTAATAAACGTTAGGTATGGCATTTCTTTCCTTTTTTTAATGTGTAGGACTGTGTGAATCAGGAGCAGCAGAGGATGGAAGCATTGCAGGCAGAGAACAAAAAGCTTGAGAAACAGAAAGCCGAACTCATCGTGGGTTTCAAAAAGCAACTCAAGCTTATTGATGTTTTAAAAAGGCAAAAGGTGAGCCATCTGTTCATTTTATCAGCTCCACTTACCATATAGAAGCACTTTGTAGTTCTACAATTACTGACTGTAGTCTTTCTGTTACTCTGCATGCTTTGTTAGCCCCCTTTCATGCTGTTCTTCAATGGTCAGGACCACCACAGAGCAGGTACTATTTGGGTGGTGGATCATTCTCAGCACTGCACTGACACTGACATGGTGGTGGTGTGTTAGTGTGTGTTGTGCTGGTATGAGTGGATCAGACACATCAGTTTTTAAACACCTCGCTGTCCCTGCTGGACTGAGAATAGTCCACCAACCACAAATATCCAGCCAACAGTGCCCTGTGGGCAGCGTATTGTGACCACTGATGAAGGTCTACAAGATGACCAACTCAAACAGCAGCAACAGATGAGCGATCGTCTCTGACTTTACATCTACAAGGTGGACCAACTAGGTAGGAGTGTCTAACAGAGTGGACAGTGAGTGGACACGGTGTTTAAAAACTCCACTCATACCAGCACAACACACACTAACACACCACCACCATGTCAGTGTCACTGCAGTGCTGAGAATGATCCACCACCTAAATAATACCTGCTCTGTAGTGGTCCTGGGAGGGTCCTGACCATTGAAGAACAGCATGAAAGGGGGCTAACAAAGCATGTTTTACATGGTGTATGTTTTACATTTAATTTATTACAACATGTTCATATTAGTATTAAATTACAATTTATTCATTAAATGTGTGTTTTTATTGTGTGTTTTTTTACAGATGCACTTTGAAGCTGCAAGGATGCTGTCTTTTACAGAAGAAGAGTTTATAAAAGCTCTGGACTGGGGCAAATCATAGTACAGTACATGTATTGTATTGTTTCTTTGGATGCCTGTCCTGAATGTGTTTTGTTGGCTGGTGTGACTTGTTTATACAGATTTTAGAACTGAATTTTGGCTCAAAACCAAAACCCTGGGTGTGAGCTGACCATTATGTTCAGTTTTTTGCCCAGACTGTTTCCAATTGCTTGTTTATATAATAGGGCGCTTGGGTGACCCAGCAGTTTATAATGCTAGCCCATTACCACTGGTATCCAGGGCTCAAAACCCTAGCAGCCGGTTGGGCGTCTACATACAGACATGATTGGCTTTGTCTGAGAGGGGACGGCTGAGGCCCCATGATAGATTAGTGTTTGGGGTGGCTGTTTTGGGCGTTATTGCATTTCGCCCCATGATTCCTGGGAAACCTGGACCCTCCACGAACATAACCGGGATAAAGCGGTGGAAAAATCATATATATATGTATCTTTACAATCGTATACAGTTTGCTAGAGGATGTACTTTGTTAATAAAACATCTTAATAAAATTGTCTTCTGCTTTGTTTTGGAATCTTATGGGACACAGTTGAACAAATATGAATTCATATCATTTCTCTACAAGACCGACTTGACAAAACAAGCCGAGCGACACTGACGAAGTTCCTTAATAGTCCACAGGAGGCAGGGTGACCATTCTGGTGAACTCCTCATAATGAATAAGTCCATCGGGACCAACGTTAGCCTCCTTAAACAGCTCGTCCACTGTAATTACAAGACAGAAAAGATGATTGTAATGCTTTTAAAATGTTCAGCAGCAGCTCTGAAGTCTACTTAGTCGAATCTAGCTGCAGATAATTATTCTCAAATTGAGTTTACCAGTTGCAATTTGAATAAATTGGACATGGTTTGGAAAAGCACTAGGGATGTAACGATGCACCATAAGACAGTTATTTATCGATGCACGACTGGCACTATTCAAATCGGTAATTCATGTCAAATGAATCGATTCACTGGTGCTATTAACCTTGCCTGAAAAAGACATGTAAATTCCAAGTTTATAAGAAGCACAGACAAAGCCTTAGTTTATTTATGTGAGGATACTTTCTTTATTTGTATTATTCATTTATTTATATAAAGTGGGATTTGTTTTAAAATTTAATTTCAGGCCGCTCAGGTGGCGCAGCGGTAAAAAGAAACGCGCTGCAACCAGGGCTGGATTCTGAGAAGCGTCGTATCGAATCCAGCCTTGCTTTACCGGTTCGAAGCTGAGTGGCTATATGAGCAACGATTGGCCGGTTGCTCATGTGGGGGGTGGGACAAAGAACCGGATGTGGGTCTCTCTCTGTCAGAATGCGATTGCGTTCTCTGCCGGCTGATTGGAGGCGCTTACACAGAGATGGGAGAGGGTGCCCTTAGGGTGTGTCTCTCCGCATGCAACGCTAGGTGGCGCCAAACTCGTCGATGTGTGGGTGGCAAAGATGCATCTGGCTGCTGCTCGTGTTTCGGAGGGGATACGGGTTAGCTTCGATCACCTCCGTCAGGGCAGGGTTCGGCATAGACAGAGAGGAAGCACGATGCTAATTGAACAATTGGATGCGCTAAAAGGGGAGAAAAAGGGGTAAAAAAAATAAATAAATAAATAAAACAATTTAATTTCAGTTCTTTTTTACACAAAAAGGGAAATGTGCAGCATCGTTTTGCAAAGTTTGTACTATGTACCTACCTCAAAAATAAAAGGACATTCATTATTTAGATAAATAAAATATAAGCAGAAATAATAAATGGAAACTTTGTCATAAATTGTCTTCAATTTATCAGGAAATCGGGAAAAAAATCGTATTGTCAACCCAGTATCGTGAATCATAACGCATCATGGGTAGAGTGTATCATTACATCCCTAAAAAGCACACATCTGGGTCTATAACGGCCCACAATTTGCACAGCATTGTTAGGACAAAAAAAAAAATCCAAATTGTGGTAAAGCACAGATCAGAAGTGCTCTCAAGAGTGCTTGCTCTGTGTTCTGCATATCATCAAGCATTATAGAGAAGTAAAAACAATTGTACCAAATGCAGGGGTGATAACTAAGGCCCTGCCTAATTCGAGGCTGTGAAAATTGCATCACAGTCCATGAAATGAGCCTTTTCCTGTGTAATTTGCAATTTGCTGTGAAATTCAAAGGGTGTTTGTTTAGCAATTTAACATTTTTCATTCATGTAGCCTTTAAGTGTCTCAGGTTTACTGGTTAGAAAAAATCTACGCTGTTATCTGCTGGGGCAATGTCATCACATTCTCTCTCTACATTCGTGTAAGCCAGACCTATATTCCATTTATTCTATCATTTAATTTATGAGTGTAATTTAATGACCATTCACTCCAGTCAAATGATAACCCTAAATGATTAGGGTTAAACTAGCAATGCCAATGCAGCCGTACCTTCTTTATTGGTCAGCTTCTCTCCCAGGCCTGTGAGTTTGGCACGTAGCTCCGATGCCAGGATGTAACCCTTCTTTTGCTTGTCAGTCATGCGCATGGCCTCTAGGATCTCAGACTTGGGGTCCTCCTGCTGCATCTGCCTGTGCATGATGGTCAGGAAGGTGGAGAAGTCCAACTCACCCGTCTTATCTGAACAAATCAGACCCATTACAAACACTATACTACTGATTTACACATGAATCAATTATTTTATAAGCTACAACTGCTATATAAATAAACATTGTGGGTATACAATAACTCAATGTAGCCCATTAGTTGCTTTGTACACCATGTCCCTCATAAATCTAAAGGGACCCCCATAGGACGCCCAAGAATTAGTAATTGTAATTGGTAGGTTTCCAACAGACACAACTGGCTGTGTCTGAGGAAGGAAGGTCAACCGGGTTCCTTGCTGCTGTGAATGCGACCTCTGCTGGCTGGTCAAGGTGTCTGCACAAGGGGTGTCTCAATCATTCATTTTACAGCTAGTAAATAAGGTTTCAGTATGGAAGCTAAATAACTGGACAACACAGCACTTTACCTAGCTTATGGACTTGCAAGTGGCGGTCCACCTCGCTGAAGGTGGGACAGGTGCCTAAAGAACGCATCACGGTGATCAGGTCCTTGGCTTCAATCTTTCCTTTCCTCTTCTTATCATACAAGGAAAAGCATTCCTTAAATTCTAGATGAAAAAAATACATGATATTATAGAAGATCAACATCATTAAGTTTAACTAATAAATAACATAATACAAAAATAAAGGTTCACTACCCAACAGTATGGTTGGGTGATAATACCATATACACTGATCAGCCATAACATTAAAACCACTTCCTTGTTTCTACACTCACTGTCCATTTTATCAGCTCCACTTACCATAAAAGAAACACTTTGTAGTTCTACAATTACTGACTATTGTTCTGAAGTTAAGTTCACATCTTCTACCCTTTTGTTAAGGCTTTCTATTGGATTTTGGGGTGTGTGTGTGAGAATTTTGCCCTTTTTTTAATGTTTCCCCAAAGGTGGTTGAGTTCAGAACTCTCAAATGTCTAGGCCACTAAAGTTCCTCCTCACCCAACTTCAACAATGTCCTTATTGTACACAGGGACACAGTTGGGCCATTTGGTTGCCTGTGTTTGCTTATATGACGTGGTTTGTATCTGTCAATGCAACACAGTCAACACATTCATATTTTATACCAGAATTGGCTTCAGTATAAATATTTAGTACTAGGTCTGTGCCTGTGGCATACATAAAAATCACAAAACACAATACAATAGGCCTAATGGTCATTAACTACAGTATCAAAAGCAAGAAAAAACAACGTACCATTAATCTGATTCTGTGATAGAAACTTCGCCTGAACAAAAACGACATCAAATACAAAATAATTTGTAAGTTAATCTGATAAAACCACTTAAGAATCTTGTAGTAAGAAGAATCTATTGGTACTTACCATTGTTGGTTGTGTCTCTTCTGTAGACTATACAGGAGGATCCTTCCTTACACTTACAACCATGATCTAAAGTCCAACACCGTGACGTAATTGATAGCCTCGTCACCAGAGTAACAAGGATATATAACACCACATATCATATTGTGCGCTCCTTATTTATGACTTCCGCAAGAGCCAGGAGTGAGGTGCTAGAGAAGACGCAGTTTGTTTTGTATGTACAGGTGATATTTTAATTCCCTATGATTAAGCATGCATTCATGTTCATACATAGAGGTGTAATCAGCAACAACTTAAAGTACTTTTACATCAGCATTGAGCAGACGCTTTTATGCAAAGTGGAATGTATAGGAGTTGAGGTCAGCATCAGTAGAGAGAAAGCGTATTGCAATTGGGAAATTGGATATGGCTAGATTGGGAGGAAAATTGGGAAAAAAAACACTGCACGCTTGTGATACCTTTGGAATGACGCTTTATCTATACAGTACAGGGCTTAATAGAGGCCATAAAACATCATAAATCCTCCAGTTTTGCAATTTCAGAACAGGTCGTTCCCACCCGCTTGCACTACTGCTTGACAGCAACTAAGCAAAGCATAAAGATTAATACTTATTCACAAAAAACAGGATTTAATTAATAAGCATTCAAGGCAGAATCACGTAAACCAATCTCTGAACACTGGATCAAGTATAAAAGGACATAATATCAGTTCATTCAAACAGCCAACGTTTGCTCTCTGTGCTTAATGATCCCAGTACCCTAACTGCCTTTGATATGTAACGTGTAGTACGACCACGGTTCGGGGACATAGATGATGCCGGGGTATTTTTTCCTCAACACTGCATCGTTCCACAAATATATGACCCAAACAATTACCAAACCCAGGGTTAGAATAAAGTTGTAGAGGAGGAAGCGACCATTGCTGTCCAACACGTAGCCTTTCTGTTTCTGGCGCATTACCGTGGCAGCCATGGCGAAGAAGGTGAAGACGTACAGGACGAAAATCTGACCCTCTGTCACTAGGTACCTGCAACACATTAAAGACGTCTACAGTTGTAATGTTTTCTACGCTTCTATGCTTTATTCAACATCTGTAACTACTGCAGTTCTCCTTCCTAGAAAAAAAGATTCCCATTTTGGATATGTACGGTGTTAAACCAGTAATTATGAGACTTGCTCCAAGATTTGTGTGATCCTAGAGCAGAGCGCACACAATTACTAACCAGTAGTAGACGGCACTTGGACCCAGCAGCAGTAAACCTGACCATGGGATCTTCTCCTCCTTAGACTTAGTGAAGCAGCCAGTGAAGTAGAGGAAGAGGATGAGGAAGAATGGGATGTACCTGTGAGCGAAATGCAAAAAGCAAACAATGGTGTTGAACTCCTAGCTCCACTAACAACTGTGTGATGATCTTAGGAGGTAAAATACAAACACAGTTAAAGACCAGTGGCTTTTAAAGTGTCTTTAAAGGAATTTAATTAAAACAGGATTTTTTCTAAATATATGCTAAATTACAATATGGATGTCTATAACACATTTCAGTTCATGCTTTCATGACAGGGTAGAAAAGAAGCATTAATTAATGGTTTGGTCATTTAGACGCCAGGATGGTTTAAGACTTGGCACCAAGCAAAAAATTGTGTGAGTTAATAGTTTACAATGTAGGAATTACGGGGGTTTTACCATCTACAGTCCATAACATTATTACAAGATTTAGATTTAATATAAAACACACTACAGTATATTAAATGCTCCTGACCTTTGATTTATTATAAAAACACTATATTAAATGCTCCTGACCTTTGATTTACTATAAAACACACTATATTAAATGCTCCTGACCTTTGATTTAATATAAAACACACTATATTAAATGCTCCTGACCTTTGATTTAATAGAAAAACACTATATTAAATGCTCCTGACCTTTGATTTAATATTAAAACACTATATTAAATGCTCCTGACCTTTAATTTAATATAAAACACACTATATTAAATGCTCCTGACCTTTGATTTAATATAAAAACACTATATGAAATGCTCCTGACCTTTGATTTAATATTAAAACACTATATTAAATGCTCCTGACCTTTAATTTAATATAAAACACACTATATTAAATGCTCCTGACCTTTGATTTAATAGAAAAACACTATATTAAATGCTCCTGACCTTTGATTTAATATTAAAACACTATATTAAATGCTCCTGACCTTTGATTTAATATAAAACACACTATATTAAATGCTCCTGACCTTTAATTTAATATAAAACACACTATATTAAATGCTCCTGACCTTTAATTTAATATAAAACACACTATATGAAATGCCCCTGACCTTTGATTTAATATTAAACACACTCAATTAAACGCTGATTAAATTCTTTGCTTTAAGGTAAAACACAGATAGCTCTACCTACCACATGCAATGTCCTAGGTGCTCATCGTAGTAATAGAGGAGCTCAAACGAGTCAATCTAAAATGTAAACAAAAGTACTTCATCAAGACAAACGATCAACACATCAACGAAGAAAGCAAATTGTAACATACATGATTTTAATCGACTAATCGTAATTTTGGTGACCTACCAGTGAGGTGGGTTTCAGGTCCTTTATAATGGGGTTCTCTCGGACCGACAGATGGAGCTGGTAGCCGCTGAGGATGAGACGGTGGTTAATAGAGTCTCCCACTAGGTGGATGCTGGCACCCATGACAAACGTGATGATGCTTAGATAGACGGCTGTCCGTGGCAACGTGGTAGGACTTCGCTCAATCAGCTGTGAAAACAGAGCAGTCATTGATCAGGTTATTCAACTGAATTTATCAATGTATCAACAGCACCCACCATGCAAAATGAGTAATTATAGGCTGACAGTGGCATCACATAATAGTGGTGGATAGTGTTGGTTATTATATGCTTAAATGGAAACCTGAGATAAACCAGAGGCATTAATAAAGATTTGGCAACTCTTTGCAGCTATAGGGCAATCGGGGCACACCAGGGGGGTGCAAACTTTGTGCAGGTGCAGGAATTGGTTGTTTTTGGCCACAGAAAGAGCAAAACAGCCAGGTACATTGCCAATTGTGTATCAAACTCTCTGCAGCTAAGCTTATGGACATGCCCACTAGCTTTAATACCACCTGCACCAATTCCTAATTGGCTAATATTGACCAATGACTAATATTCATAGTAAATACCTTGAGTAGGAGAAACGGCGTAATGACGTTGTATGCCATGTGGAAGTAATCCCCAGCACTGGGCTTGTTCAGAGGAAACCATTCCAAAGGTAATATTATCTGCAAAAAGACATAAAAACATATTATATTAAGAATTATTATTATAATATTAAGAAATAATAAACTCAAAGGTAAAATGTAGTAATGTTTAATATTTTAATTTACCATTACAATAGGCCTCCCAAAGTCCAGGATCCAGTTCTGCAAAGTAAAGGAGAACCAGAGGTCCAAATGGAAAGTAGACTGAGGTGTCGATGTGGTCGTTTTGTCTCTTTCAATCATGCTGTTCAAAAAAATCGATACAAACCAGAAACCAGTTAGTCATTGTGTTACATAAACATGACATGTTGAATTAATTATTACGACTTTGCACCATGTAGTTTCAGACAGCACTAGTGGAACCTTTACATGGCTGTTTAAGCTATCATATTGACATAGCAGGTGGCTAATAGGACAAATATCCAGTGGAAGGGACTGCTAGTAGACGCAAGGAAGCCGTTACCAATGTTCAACAGTCTGTGGACTGAGATCAGGTCATGAGAGGACAGCAGTAAACCTTCATCGTTGGGGATGTAGGGATTCCCCCTTGTGCTGGGGCTGCCTGGAGGCTCCACAGGACAATGACCACCTGGTCCTGCTCTGTCCAGTGACCAAGATCTGACTGACAAATGGAGGTGTCGTGCCATATGAAACTACTTATTGACCCAGCAGACAACAGACAACTACTATTAGAATGAACACCGATCAACCATAACATTAAAACCACCTCCTTGTTTCTACACTCACTGTCCATTTTATCAGCTCAACTTACCATATAGGAGCACTTTGTAGTTCTACAACTACTGACTGTAGTCCATCTGTTTCTCTGCATGCTTTGTTAGCCCCCTTTCACCCGGTTCTTCAATGGTCAGGACCACCACAGGACCACTACAGAGCAGGTATTATTTAGGTCGTGGATCATTCTCAGCACTGCTGTGACCACTGACCACTGACATGGTGGTGGTGTGTTAGTGTGCGTTGTGCTGGAGATTTTAAATACCGTGTCCACTCACTGTCCACTCCTACCTAGTCGGTCCACCTTGTAGATGTAAAGTCAGAGGCGATCGCTCATCTATTGCTGCTGTTTGAGTCGGTCATCTTCTAGACCTTCATCAGGGGTCACAGGACGCTGCCCACGGGGCGCTGTTGGCTGGATGTTTTTGGTTGGTGGACTATGAGTGGATAAGACACAGCAGCGCTACTGGAGTTTTTAAACACCTCACTGTCACTGCTGGTGACCACTGATGAAGGTCTAGAAGATGACCGACTCAAACAGCAGCAATAGATGAGCGACCGTCTCTGACTTTACATCTACAAGGTGGACCACCTAGGTAGGACAATCTAGGACAGTAAATGGACACGGTGTTTAAAATCTCCAGCACAACACACACTAACACACCACCACCATGTCAGTGTCACTGCAGTGCTGAGAATGATCCACCACCTAAATAATACCTGCTCTGTGGTGGTCCTGGGAGATTCCTGACCATTGAAGAACAGCATGAAAGGGGGCTAACAAAGCATGCAGAGAAACAGATTGACTACAGTCAGTAATTGTAGAACTACAAAGTGGTATATGGTAAGTGGAGCTTATAAAATGGACAGTGAGTCCATTTCTGTGTGTAGCGTTGTAACTAAAGCAAACCTTAAATAAGAAGCCATTGGTCCATCTGCTCTTTGTCGTTTCCGAATCATTATTAAAATGAAACACGGTTCCTCTTCAGAGTCTAAACATTCAGCTCTGCTGGGAGTCTCTTCCGTCAACAAACGCTTTCCTGGGTTGTGAACTAACCGTAAATGCACAGCGCCACCTACTGTCCTGGAGTATGGAAAGACTAGAAAATAGCTTAGCATAGTTTTTAGTCCTTTTATATTTTAGACGTGTCCTCTTTTTGGGATCTAAAAAATCCCCCAATCACCAAAAATGTCCAGGATTCAGCTTTTATAGTCTGCACACGCATTTTTTATGTGTTTTTGCACTGATTTCACCTACCTCTTCGGGTCTAGCCTTCTCTAACTTAAACCTTAAATGAAAATTCACAGATAAGTTATAAATAAATACTGTACATTTCCCTGTTTTTGTCTCAGTAAAGGTGCTAGTTTGGCAAAACACAAAACTGGAGCTGAAGTAGAGAGAGTTCGTCAACTATTTTGTGAGATCGGGTAACCAGACATCCGGGAGTCTCCCGCATATACATAGCGGCTCCCTGATGCCCGCAAGTCAGATAAAATCTCCCGGAATCTAGAACGAGCGGCCAAGAGCAACACAAACGCGCACGCATATTAAATCTGTTATCTGATATACAATCTAGCGCACTGTGTAGGGAACATAAATCAATTGTCTAATATACTGTCTAGTGCACTATGTAGGGAACATAAATCAATTGTCTAATATACTGTCTAGTGCACTATGTAGGGAACATAAATCCGTTATCTGATATACAATTTAGTGCACTATGTAGGGAACATATTTAATTATGTAATACACTATCTAGTGCACTATGTAGGGAACATAAATCTATTATCTTTCACACTATCTAGTGAACAATGTAGTACACATTAATGTGTTTGTAACGCGAACAGTAAGCTTAGTAGCTCAGTTAGCAGCTCCTAAAAGTTCTGTTATCACCCATATCCTTTGGTGTGTGCGAGAGGTTTTTTAGCTTTTTTTTTTTCTCGGCTTGGGGGGTCGAGGTCCGGGTCCGGGGGTACCTCCCTGAAATGAGTTTTTGCAACTTGGGATGTCTGGGTAACACAGAAGATTTCGGTACTGCTGCAGAGGGAGTTTTTGCATTCCACACCATAGGATAGAAGTGTGTGCACTCTTGGCCGCTCGTTCTAGATTCCTGGAGATTTTATCTGACTTGCGGGCATCAGGGAGCCGCTATGTATATGCGGTAGACTCCCGGGACTTCCGGGAGACTTGGGATGTCTGATATCCCAGTTTGTTTGGAAGCTGGGGTCAGGGTGCAGGGTCAGCCATCGTACGGCACCCCTGGAGCAGACAGGGTTAAGGGCCTTGCTCAAGGACCGAACAGTGGCTGCATAGCAGAGCCTGGATTTGAACCGCCAATCTTCCGGTTGATAGCCATAAAGCATCACAACAGCTACAGATCAATAGACAGCACACCTTCCTTGTTAAAAAGTCTTTTACTGATTCTGAAACAGCGTAAACATTTACAAATGTGCGTACTAAGATAGCGGTTATTGTTAATGCCGTCATAGAATTAAAAGTAATAAGATCATCTGACCATAAAGGCATTTGTTAGTTGTTTTTAAAAGCTACCTTACATGGCATTGTTAGAATTAAAGACCCATGAATGAGTTTAGGTAACTGCTTTACTGCTTAATTAATTAAAGTTACATTAAGTAAGTTACATTCTTGTATTTGTTACACTTCATATAGTTTACCAAGCTGTATAAATAAAGACAAATGTGAAATGCTGGCAAATAAAACGTTCAATTTTTCAATTAAACTGCAATAATTGCTTTTTATTCTGCCTAAATTAGGCAATGACTAGCTGTTTATTTATTAAAGTTCAATAATATAGTTGCATTATTAATGCATTTGTCAACCCAGTGCCATCTTACCACTCCATGCTGATGCATTTGTTCTTGTTTAGGTAACTGCTTTACTGCTTTACTGCTTTTCAAGGTAAATCAATCAGAAAACTTCTTGAATAAAAAACAGTATTTTTTTTATTTTGCTTTAGCTTAATAATTAGATTAAGACCATCATTAGAATTGATGTGTAAATGCAAATCATTAAGTAAAGATGTAAAAGGTGTAAAACTGCGAAAATTCTTACATTCTTGTATTTGTTAAACTTCTTATAGTTTACCAAGCTGTATAAATGAACACAAAAGTGAAAAGCTGGCAAATAAAACATTTATTTTTTCAATTAAACTGCAATAATTGCTTTTAGCTGTTCTGTGTAAATCATACATGGGAACCTTGGAGCAGATACTGTTAAAGTAGATACAAACAACTAAATATATAAACAATCAAATGAGCAGTGCAGATGATCTCGAGGCAAAAGTCAGTAGCTTTAATTAAATGATTGGTTAGCATTAGGATTAGGCAAGAGTAGAATGTAACATTAAAATAGGGCTCTGAATTTCAACCTTATTATATTGCTTAAAAATATAGTTTAGTCATCAAAATACCATCACTTGAGTGTTAAATGGTAATCACTGACATGACTGTATAATACATCTGTTTCTACACTCACTGTCCATTTTATCAGCTCCACTTACCATACAGGAGCACTTTGTAGTTCTACAATTACTGACTGTAGTCCATCTGTTTCTCTGCATGCTTTGTTAGCCCGCTTTCATGCTGTTCTTCAATTGTCAGGACCACCACAGAGCAGGTATTATTTAGGTGGTGGATCATTCTCAGCACTGCAGTGACACTGACATGGTGGTGGCGTGTTAGTGTGTGTTGTGCTGGTATGAGTGGATCAGACACAGCCGTGTCCACTCACTGTCCACTCTATTAGACACTCCTACCTAGTTGGTCCACCTTGTAGATGTAAAGTCAGAGACGATCGCTCATCTATTGCTGCTGTTTGAGTTGGTCATCTTCTAGACCGTCATCAGTGGTCACAGATCGCTGCCCACGGGGCGCTGTTGGCTGGATGTTTTTGGTTGGTGGATTATTCTCAGTCCAGCAGTGACAGTGAGGTGTTTAAAAACTCCATGCTGCTGTGTCATACCACCACCATGTCAGTGTCACTGCAGTGCTTCTATATGGCAAGTGGAGCTGATAAAATGGACAGTGAGTGATGTTATGGCTGATCGGTGTATTTAATAGGTGTGATCTGTTTAACTGATACATTAAGCATTTATTATGGCTCTTTGATAATAGTCACCAGGTTTGTATCTGTAAAAAATACCTCCTGCAGCATTAAACTTTTTACATTCAGATTATTATGTGAATATTAAAAACTAAATCTGTAAAAATATCTTATTACCCCCAGTGTAAATAAATCTCAGGGTCCGAAGGCATAAAAACATACATTCCGTTTTGGGCTAATCAGTGTAGGGTATTTTTCACATTCTTTACACTCCAGCCTTGTACATACAGTATCTCAGCAGCATTTCACAGGTTCCTGTCAAATTTGTATGAAATCTTCTTAAAAAACTAGAATATTATCCTCATCTTCTTCACTGCTCGTGTCTCTGCTTAGCTCTGCGGATTTGTTCCTACCTGCGAAGTCAGAAAACGAGTCTTTAAAACGGGGGGCTTGTGCGTGAGAGTCTGTGTGTGTTGGCGAGCTTAGATCCTCCTCGTTCTGGCTGCTGGACGATGTCAGCGACTCCGATGAGGAGCGAGGAGAGATGGTCAGTGAGGTATAGTGTGTGACTGGCATAGCTCCCAGCTCTAGTGCCAGTCCTTGCACGGCTTTCCTAGACGCCAAGCGTGAGCGTCTGCTTAGAGCGATTTGCCTAGGAGATGAAGCTGGATCGGCCCATGGCGACCTGCCATCCTCGTCATTGGGCTCGTCTTCGTCCTCCAGAATAGTGACCGAGGAGTGTGGTAAGACAGGTGAACTTGGTGATGAGGGCGACCCGCTGTCAGGTAAGCACAGGGCCTCGGCGTGCGCCTGCAGGTCCGCCCATTCTTCACCCGCTTGGCTGTCAACAGCACGGTAGCCGTTACGTCCGGGCAGCAGCGGCTGTGTGTGAGAGTCGACGTGTGCGTTCCCGTGTGTGTGAGTATGGTTGTGTGTCTGCTCGGGTGGCGTGAGGAGAAGGATCTGACTCCGTAGGCGGCTCCCGCGATGAAACAGGCGGCTCCAGAGACGACCCAGTCTGCGCCGAGACGCCGTTCGGCGGGCAGAGTGGCGCCGCATCTGCCTCCGCATGGCAGAACGGAGACTGTGCAAGACGGATGCCTGCGGGAAGGACGAAACAATTTAGAGTCAGAGGATAAGTGTGTATATTGTGCACATGACTCATTTGTCTACCCTGACACTGATCAGCCATAACATTAAAACCACCACATAGGAGCACTTTGTAGTTCTACAATTACTGACTGTAGTCCATCTGTTTCTCTGCATGCTTTGTTAGCCTGCTTTCATGCTGTTCTTGGGTGGTGGATCATTCTCAGCACTGCAGTGACACTGACATGGTGGTGGTGCGTTAGTGTGTGTTGTGCTGGTATGAGTGGATCAGACACAGCCGCGCTGCTGGAGTTTTTGAACACCTCAATGTCACTGCTGGACTGAGAATAGTCCACCAACCAAAAACATCCAGCTTCCTGTGCAACAGATGAGCGATCGTCTCTGACTTTACATCTACAAGGTGGACCAACTACATAGGAGTGTCTAACAGAGTGGACAGTGAGCGGACACGGCTGTGTCTGATCCACTCATACCAGCACAACACACACTAACATACCACCACCTAAATAATACCTACTCCTTAATGACCATTAAAGAACAGGGTGAAAGCAGGCTAAAAAGTATGTAGAGAAACAGATGGACTCCAGTCAGTAATTGTAGAGCTACAAAGTGCTTTGCTTCACTGTATGCATGATGTTTACCTGAGTAGGATTGTAAACAGGAAAATCCTCCACCGGTGGGATGAGACCCTGAGCAATCAGCTGACCATATGAGGGCGGAGCCTCTCGTTGAACAAAATCTGCCTCCAGTTGGGTCATCTGGGTTTCAAAAGCTCTGGTGCAACACAGACATGTGAAAAGGAATTATACACCAATCAGACAAACATTATGACCACCTTCCTAATATTGTGTTGGTCCCCCTTTTGCTCCCAAAACAGCCTCCACTGGACCCCTGAAGGTGTGCTGTGGTATCTGGCACCAAGATGTTAAGAGCAGATCCTGTAAGTTGTGAGGTGGGGCCTCCATGGATCGGACTTGTTTGTCCAGCACATCCCACAGATGCTCGACTGGATTGAGACCTGGGGAATTTAAAGGCTAACACCTCAGACTCGTTGTTTCTCAACCATTCCTGAACCATTTTTGCTTTGTGGCAGGGCGCATTATCCATGCTAAAAGAGACCCATCAGGGAATAGCGTTCCATGAAAGGGTGAACATGGTCTGCAACTGTGCTTAGGTAGGTGGGACGTGTCAAAGTAACATCCACATGGATGGCAGGACCCAAAGTTTCACAGCATCCCATAGTGCATCCTGGTGCCATGTGTTCCCCGGATAAGCAACACATACGCACCCGGCGTTACATCCACGTCATTCATCAGACCAGTGATTCATTCTTCCACTGCTTTGTGGTCCGGTTCCGATGCTCACGTGCCCATTGTTGTCGCTTTCGGCTGTGCACAGGGGTCAGCATGGGCACCCTGACTGGTCTGTGGCTGTGCAGCCCCATACGCAACAAACTGCGATGCACCGTGTATTCTGACACCTTTCTATCAGAACCAGCATTAACTCAAGCTCGTCCGTTGGATCAGACCACACGGGCTGGAATTTGCCATTAAAATATGTGTTAAGTGGTTAGCAGCTCAGCGGTCAAGACTGGACTAGTAATTAGAAGGTTGTTCTTTATCTCTGTCTTTCTAGCTGTCTCCATTTCTATCAATATCTCACCATCTGTCCCATCATAGCTTTCTTCATCCCTATCAATCTTTATCAAATCTCTCTCCGTCTTCTACGGGTCCAATGAACAAAGAATATCCTGACCTACGCACCTACAGCCGCTGCAGATGATGAATAATTCTCATTCTCATTTTCATTTAGTGTTTGTGTTAGGTTACGTCACTTTTACTTAACGCTCTGGCACAAATATAACAGACAAAAAAAACTGCCACTGAGTAAATGTGATAGGAACAGACGGGGACAGAGACGGGCGTTATGTAATGTAATGACTGTGCAATGTTCCTAACTCCACACACCCACACACACACACACACACTCCCAAACAGTCCCTTCCCGCAGCATCCTTACCGATACTCCCTCGTTCGAAGTGAGTAGAGTTTAAAAGCACAACTGAGGGCGATGACGAGCAGCAACCCACATGCCAGGCTGCCGATCAGGGCGGCTGTGATCACCCTGCGTGGCACGGCGGCCTCACACTCGTGCTCGTCGCTGCCGTCCGCACAGTCCTCCTGCCCGTCGCAGCGCCACGTCTCCAGGATGCACAGGTTCGTCGAGCAATGGAAGGTTCCCGGTTGGCAGGAGAAGCAGTTCTTCTCATCCGAGCCGTCCGGGCACTGCTTCTGGTTGTCGCAGCGCTCCGAAGCTGTGTAGCAGACGCCCCTGGTACCCTGGCACGGGTACTCACCCGGCGGGCACAGCGCACAGCCTTCTTCGTCTCGGCCGCCCGGGCAGTGCCAGTACCCGTCGCATCGCTGATGCTGGGAGTAACAGCCCTCGTCCGGACCGCACGGGATCTCGCCTGGGAAACAGTAACCCTTGACCTGGAGGAGGGAAAGTGTGAGAGACATAAGGGCACAGCTTATGGGTGTTGGCTGTTGAGAAGCTGCTGGTGGCTACATGTTACAAGGGGTAGTGCTAGTCTGGGCAATAACTGGCTTGCCTTGGGGAGGGAGGGCATGAGGGATACCTCATAACTGCTGCAATTAGAGCCTATGCTGGCTGATCTATGGTGTCTGGGGGATAACGGGATTGTTGTGTCACTCTCAATGCGCTATACGGATCCCCATACGAATCTGCTATTATTTTTAGGTGATTGGTTTAAAATACTTTGTATTGATCAGTGGTACCACCAGCCTGACCGGACACCCGAAATACAGGATTGGCAGTGTCTGAGGAAGGAAAGGTCAAATAGGGTGTCAATTGTTGCTGCAACAGCGACTCCTACTGTCAAGTTAAGGCGCTGCCCCATAAACACTGTAGAAATCTGCTGCTGGTCAGAAAAAAGACACTTGTGCGGCCTGGGCGCCTATCTGGGCAAAAATTGGCTTGCCTGGGGGAGGGAGGGCAGGAGGGATTCCTCATAACTGCTGCTATTAGAGCCTATGCTGGCTGATCTATGGTGTCTGGGGGATTACGGGACTGTTGTGTGACTCTCAGTGCGCTATACGGATCCCCATACGAATCTGCTATTATTTTTAGGTGATTGGTTTAAAATACTTTGTATTGATCAGTGGTACCACCAGCCTGACTGGACACTCCAAATACAGGATTGGGAGTGTCTGAGGAAGGAAAGGTCGCTGCAACAGCGACTCCTACTGTCAAAACACAGTCAATGGTTTTAAATGTGTCCGGCACGCACCTGGTATGAAGCGTTAAAGCCATGCCCTTGGCTGTGTGGCTTGGCATGGTAGAGCACGCTCATCCGGCCCTGCGAGGACTCCAGCACGGCCGGACGCTGGTTATTGTGGTGCGTGAGACTCTGCAGCAGGCGCTCGGCGCTCTCCCCTAAACCATCGTACACACGTACCGAGTCGCCTGCTCCTAACTGCAGGTCCAAGCGTAGCGTCAGAGGCTTCGGGTCCTGATGAGAAAATGAGCAGATAAAGGGATTAGAAACCAAGACCAACGCCAGCACAGATTCCAAATTCAAAACCAGTTCTTCCCTGTGTGTCCAGGAACCAGGTACAGTACAGATCTGTCCCGGCGCTCCGGTTCGGGTGGAAGAAATCGGGTGAAGCGAACATGCCGTAGAAGTTCGCCATGCGTTTTCCACACACCATGTCGGGGCACTGGGCTTCGTCGGATCCGTCCGGGCAGTCTGGCACCCCGTTACAGCGGAGCGCAAAGGGCAGACAGCGTGTAGACTGGTCATGAGTGCACTGCAGGGTGCCTGGCGGGCACAGGCTGACACGGGCGGGTGTCGGCGGCGGGGCACAACTCCTCTCGTCAGTGCTGTCTCCGCATTCGTCTAGGCCGTTGCATCTCCAGGAGCGTGGTACGCACTTGCCGTTACCGCACAGGTACTCGTCGCTTTCACAGCTGCTTTCACCCAAGCGACCTACAGATAAAAAGGAAGAAAGGATATAAAGGGCAGCTGGCAAAGCTAATTAGGTCGTCTGACACGCTGGCTTTGTGCCAGTGCTGTTTTTTGCTGATGGAAAGGCTAAACAGAACCAATTGCTGGTATTGATTTTACAATACGGCTTAGTAATTAAGAATGCCAACATAAGAAACAAGCAAGCCATGCAGAAAACATCCTGATGAGATTTAGACCTAAATGTAATTAGCAGAGTTATCTTAATTAACTGCATATTACAGATGTCAAACTCATTTTTACAGAGGGCCACATCTGCATTATGGTGGCCCTCAAAGGACCAATTGAAGTCTTGGACAATTGGTGTCAAAATGTCAAATTTATTCTTTAAATGAATAAATTTATTCAAAATTATTATAAGAAAGTTAATACAGTACACGCACATAGATGTAATTCAGTGTTACAACGTAAAATAGCACTAACAAGTTAGCATTTTGTGTAAAAATAGTAACAGTAATTGCTATAGTAACGGTAACAACCGTATTTAATTACAGAATTACGGTAAATTCGTAACTGAAACGCTGTAACAAACAACTGAGAATATAATACTGCTTACAGACGATGCTTCTGTATTGGATTGCGAGATAATTAACTTCTATTTATTATTGTTTACATTACTGACGTTACCCCGCGTTACGTTCTTTTGCCGCTAAAACGTAAAATTGACACAGCTTCTTAGCCAAAGAAAGTCAAAGTTAGTTGCCATGACTATGATGTCAACGGTTGCCGCTTAAAGGCGCAGGTGTCTCTGTAACTACTCGAACCATCACGACGATCATACGTCTCTAAAGCTCTCGCGGGCCACATAAAATGATGTGGCGGGCCGGATTTGGTGCTGGAGCCTATCCCAGCTTTTCAATGGGCGCAAGGCACACAGTAGCACCCGGGACGGGGTGCCAGTCCATCGCAGGGCAGACACACATACACACTATTCACCGTTCACCTATAGGGCAATTCAGTGTCTCTAATTAACCTGACTGCATGTTTTTGGACTGTGGAAGGAAACCCACCCAGACACGGGGAGAACATGCAAACTCCACACAGAAAGGACCCGGACCGCCCGGCCCGGGGATCGAACCCGGGACCTTCTTGCTGTGAGGCGACAGTGCTTAAGAAACAACACAGCGAATAGGAAACGTGTATGACAGAGTGTACGTCACTGTAAGTTCACTTACTTCGTACGTAGGAAAGCCGAAAGCCCTGCGCCAGACCCGAGCTGTTGGCATGAGAGTGAAAATGGAGCCACACGCCCCCCCTGGGGAAGATGAAGGGACGAGGAATGGACGAGCCGCAGACACGATACTCCTCCTTTAACGTGGGACTGAGCAGCAACCAGTCACTCCGGCATCCTTCCGACTCTTCTACGTCAAAGCTGTGGAAGCTGTAACACAAATACTTCAATGAGTTTTGCTTGGGTGGTCCAAGTAAAGTCCGGTCTTGAATTCTGGTAAGTAGGGCGCCTAGGTGGCACAGCGGGATATTCCGCAAGCACACTAGCACACCGGCGCCGAGATTCTGAACTTCTCTGTTCGAAACTCGGCATTGCCATCGGTCGGCTGTGCGCCATCTAGCGGGCATATTTTGCAGTGCCTGCAGGGAGGGATGACCGGAATATGTGGGCCGGATGACCGGAATATGTGGGCCGGGTCTTCAAACGCTGTGTAAGGACCCTGATTGGCGGCTCGAGGCGCCTGTGCAAAGCAAACTATCAAGGTATAATAAATACATAAGTACTAGATCAATACATTTAATTATGGATGGCAGTATAATGTCTGAGTGTAGTCTGAGTGCAGTATGATGCTGAGGTACAGCTTCAAATTAAAAGTAGTGCTCACCACATACACACAAAACTGCCTTTACAGCCTACAAATCCTCACTTAAGTTGTAAGTGTTGTAACAAATACATTTATATAATATTATAATATTAGTATAGTATAATATTAATATATTTATATACCACCTCCTTGTTTCTACTCTCACTGTCCATTTTATCAGCTCCACTTACCATATAGAAGCACTTTGTAGTCCTACAATTACTGACTGTAGTTCATCTGTTTCTCTGCATGCTTTGTTACCCCCCTTGCAAGCTGTTCTTCAATGGTCAGGACTCTCCCCGGACCACTACAGAGCAGGTATTATTTAAGTGGTAGATCATTCTCAGCACTGCAGTGACACTGACATGGTGGTGGTGTGTTAGTGTGTGATCAGACACAGCAGCGCTGCTGGAGTTTTTAAACACCTCACTGTCACTGCTGGACTGAGAATAGTCCACCAACCAAAAATATCCAGCCAACAGCGCCCCGTGGGCAGCGTCCGGTGACCACTGATAAAGATCTCAAAGATGACCGACTCAAACAGCAGCAATAGATGAGCGATCGATCGTCTCTGACTTTACATCTACAAGGTGGACCAACTAGGTAGGAGTGTCTAATAGAGTGGACAGTGAGCGGACACGGCTGTGTCTGATCCACTCATACCAGCACAACACACACTAACACACCACCACCATCAGTGGTCAGTGTCACTGCAGTGCTGAGAATGATCCACCACCCAAATAATACCTGCTCTGTAGTGATCCTGTGGGGGTCCTGACCATTGAAGAACAGGGTGAAAGCAGGCTAAAAAGGTATGTAGAGAAATAGATGGACTACAGTCAGTAATTGTAGAACTACAAAGTGCTTCTATATGGTAAGTCGAGTAAATTTATATATCCTTCATACTAATAAGTAGATAAAAACGTGATTGATTTTTATGCAGCACAGTATTTAAGCTGGGAGATCAAATGAAGATGATCCTGTGCTGGATGAAAGTGCTGTATTTACCTAATGTAATATAGAGATACTCCAGCAGGAAATTACACAAATAGAGGTAATGGAAATCTTCCAAAATGTCACTCAACAAAATCTGACATTATATAAATTAAACTACAGACATACTGCTGGTTCCAGCCTAAAACTTTAAAAGCAATACTTTACAGTACAGTACTTCATCATGTGAACAGTGGCATTACAATCATGTGAGTATGCAGGTTACCTTATAGTGATGACCTCTCCACGGTTCCCCTGGATGTTCCAGGAGCAGTTTACTCCAGCAGGGTAGTTGTGAGGCCATGATGGACTGTATATCACCCCCCTCCTCTCAGTGCGCAGTTCCACCTTTCCATCACATGCAGCTGAGAAAAACCAAGCAAGAAAAAAGACTAAATGACACTCAGCCAAGCCAATGTTTATGGATCAATGGAAACGAGGCCTTACTGAAAGAATTGGCAAAACATCATTAGGCAAAACTCAACTTAGCTTGGCTTCGAGGTAACAAGATGCATAAGCCAGGTAAGTGTGGCCAGCCACACTCTAAAATATGGTGGTGGGTGCATCATGTTATGGATATCTTCTTTATACTGGCAGGGTCGAGCAATCTGATCAAGATTGATGGGAAAATAAATAATCTACAGGAGAGAGAGATGAAACCTGCTTCCTTTTGTCAGAAGGTTTAAACTGGGAGGAGGTTTAAGCACACTGTCCTAAAGCACACAGTCAAAGCAACACTAAGGTAGATTTAATTGATGACAATCAATGTCCTGGGATAGTCCGGGCTGAGTCCTGACCCCAATCAAATGAACAATATTAACTAAAGCTTGCTGTACTACTGGCCAAACACAAATGACTTGACGCTCCTGCAAGTCTTTGATTACAGCTAAAGCCAATGTTCATGGATCAACCTTACCCAAGATGTAACACCAAAGGGGGCTTTATGGAAATGGCCTTACTGATATAATTGGTAAAACATCACTAGGAGAACTCAAAGCTTGGCTTTTAGTTAACAAGGTGCATAAGTCAGGTAAGTGTGGCCAGCCACACTCTAAAATATGGTGGTGGGTGCATCATGTTACGGAGATTTTCTTTATAGTGGTAGGGATGAGCAAATAAATAATCTACAGTACAGAGAGATGAAAACTGGGAAGGTGGTTTAAGCACACTGTCCTAAAGCACACAGTCAAAACAACACTAAGGCTGAGTCCTGACCCCAATCAAATGAAACGTATTACCTAAGGCTTGTTGTATACAATTGTGTTATGCACTGTGTGTGTGTGACAGTCAGATTAATGCAAATCCAAGGTTGTGACAACCATCAGATTTGGGCTTTTCAATGCACAATTACCTAAATCCATCATATTGTGAAATGATGATGCATTGACAAATCAGGTATGTGCATGACCCAAACTGCACATCATCATCAGCTTTGTGTCTATTTGCTTAATTAATCCATTCATTATTAAGATACTGATTGGACTGCTCTGCACTTACCCAAACAAATCCATGCCCAGCGCATGAAGCACCATTTCATTAGGAAAGCCCTGATCCCTGGCATCATGAGGAAAGGTGATCTCTTTGTCGTCTTGTAGACAATTCATGCCACATCTGTCCAGCCAGAGCTCTGTCAATAATCCATCAAGCGCTCGTAAAAATCCAGATTCAGCCCGACAGAAGAAAGATGCTCCTCTTTACACAGGACTGAATGTTTTTGCAGGTCTATCGCATTTCGATGCGAATGCATTATTCCATTCTTCATCCAGTTCACACTTCACACTGCGAACCGATTCCTTAGAGGAGCATTTCATTCCGCATCATTCAAGGCGCAAAGCGTAAAGCGCAAAGCGCAAAGCTCTCCATTCGTGCATTTAAACCCATATCCATCCATCCGCAGCCCGGCATTTCTGGTGAACTAGGAACAGAATGTACTGCTGGGCTGCACTGTTTTGAACGCACTGCGAAGATTGCTGTTGTGTTTAAAGGTAACACAGAAAGAGCCGAGGAATCAGATGCAGGCCGGAGATGCAAACTGGAAACGCAGGCACACAGTCCTGCTTTGCACACAATATCACCAAGATCAAACGCTTCGTTTATTTTAGAGTACTGTCTTTAAACACGGTGGTTTTTGGACGGATTACCATCCCCGTTTGTAGAAACCTCACTGGTTGTGGATTTGTTTAATGGTGAAAGTGCGCCCCCTAAAGACCGGAGGCGTTTAATCACAAGCGCAATTCATATGTGCTTAGTGTAAGAAGTGTGACAAACTCTAAACCCCCTTTTCTATTGTACAGTACTCTACAGTATTTGGTACACATCCATAGGGTCCATAATACATCCCTGGTAGGGGTCCCTGAAGGTAAGGATGTGACGGTTTCTCTATATGAAGAACAGTATTGGCACACCACTTCATTTTGTGTTTTTCAGTACTCCCCTTGTTTTGTGGTTACATTCATGACAGGGCAGGTAGTTACCCATTACACAAGGTTCATCAGTTCACAAGGTTATATCGAACACAGTCGTGGACAATTTAGTGTCTCCAGTTTACCCCACTTGCATGTCTTTGGTCCATCACAAGGCAGGCACAATCAGTGTCTCCAATTAACCTGACTGCATGTTTTTGGACTGTGGGGGGAAACCGGAACACCTGGAGTAAACCCACACAGACACGGGGAGAACAACTCTTCTTGTTTTCTTATCACATTAGTGTTACAGCCATTCAAATCAAGAAGAAATCAAACCAAGCTATGTAATTATAATCTATGCTTTCCTCTTGCATGGGATCAGTACGGTTTTTGAGAATTATAACTGATTACAATTAAAGTCGTTTAATGAACAATTTGGACCGCATTCATCCACATGTGTAGACCGTTCAAATGTAAATAAATGTCTTAGATGTACACCCGTATCACAAAAAAGAGGTGAGGCTTTCTCCACAGTGCTTTTTTTTTTGGTGATGAAGTGCATCAATCAACTTAATGCTCATCTAAGCTTACAATATACTGTATGGAGAAAAGTATTGGGACACCACTTCTTTTTGTGTTTTGCAGTACTGTATTCCTCTTGTTTTCTTATCACATTAGTGTTACAGCCATTCAACTCAAGAAGACACCAAACCAAGCTATGTAATTATAATATATGCTTTCATCTTGCATGAAATCAGTACAGTTTTAAAGAATTGTTTGTACATTTTCATTTACACAATAAAAGTGGTTTAATTAACTATCTGGATTGCATTCATCCACATGTGTAGTGTAAATAAATGCACGTGTGTCTTAAATGTACACCCAAATGACAAAACAAGAAATCAGTAAGAAAAAACAAACAATATTTATCACTTAATAATATTCAATAATACTGGTTTTTGGTAAGTATTGACATGATGTATTATTATTTAAGTAAAAAAAAGATAATAAGTGGTGCGCACCAGATACTAAGTTGCTGTAATTCTTTTGACGAAATAAACCCGTCGTTTTTATGCATTTATGCATTTTAAATGTCTCTCAGTAATAAAAATATCCATGTTGACTGGCAAGAATAAATGTTATGTCTTTATATTTGAGACCTAGCTGAAAATAAAGTTCAATTAACATAGTATCTGGTGAGCACCACTTTTTACTTACTTTTTTTTTTTACTTCACTTACTTAAAACATACACAATGTCCCTTCAGTATGTAAGCATGAGTTTTAAGTTAAGTTTTTTTTGTATTTTTATATTTATTTATTGTTTCAACATTAAAGTGTAAAGTGAATTTTAAGATTTTTAATAATAACCACTGATATCAGCAGTATTTTTAACTAAAACAGTTCGAGCATTTAAACAAGATTCTATTTATATTAGTTTGCTGTTTAGATAAGATAAAATGGGCTACTGGAGCACGTTAAAGTAATTTCAGTAAAAGGCACCGCTGGGATTCGAACCCAGGATCTCCTGTTTACTAGACAGGCGCTTTAACCAACTAAGCCACGGCGCCACGAGCGTTCAGCGCTCAGATTACACTTCAAGTATGTTTTACTAACAGGGTTTTCATCGTGATATTTGTGTTTATTAAGAACACATGTATGTATATATATATGTAGTTACTTTCTACATTTTATATATGATTTATAATGATCATATATATCATTAATTTATCATTAATTTGCATTATAGCTTCTATAGCTGCACTTATATGGAAGGAGGTGCCGGCAGATTTCTGTCCACGTTCGTCGGGCGGCAGAACACACACTGTGTGATTAGGTCAGTATCCTCCAGTAGAGAGACTGAAAATAACCTTCCGCATCCGTCACACTGAAAAACAACATTTAATCAACATTTAGACCCACATGTTCACTCCAATCACGACTTTGCTTCAGTGATGGACTGTAGCATGGAGAGTGCTGTACCGTATGGATCGGACATTCATTTTGCTGATCTGTTCTGCTCTCTATGACTCCAGGTAGCTGCTCATACTGACCAATGTTATACATCCGCACTGTACAGTCCTGTATACACACAGACACACGTGCAATCCGTGAGCAAAAGTATGTGGACACCCGAATATCACATTCATTTGTGCTCACTGCTTCATGAAATAAGTAATCATTCTTATATTTCACTTATTAACATAAATTTTGTCTCCAAAAGCCATACAAATGTATCAATTCAATAAGGCAAGGCAGGGCAAGTTTATTTGTATAGCACCTTTCATACACAGTGGCAATTCAAAGTGCTTTACATAAGGAAAAATTTAAAGCATTAAAACATTTCTGAGATCTAGAACTTCAGAAAGATTTGCAAACATTTAGTTACAATTAAGAGAACATGAAAATAAAACAGAGATAAAAAAAATTGAAAAAACATGAAAAAAATAAAAGAAAATATAGTAAAATGAGGGCCACACAGACCCAGAGCCACACATACTCTCAGTAAATATCAATAAATGGGGGCCACACAGACCCTAGGGCCACACAGACTCCCCTTAAATAATAATAAAAATAGGCCACACAGACCCAGAGCCACAGAGACTCTCAGTAAATATCAATAAATGAGGGCCACACAGACCCAGAGCCACACAGACTCTCAGTAAATAATAATAAAGATCGGTCACACAGACCTTGGGCCACACAGACTCCCCTTAAATAATAATAAAAATAGGCCACACAGACCTTAACACACAATAATAACAATCAGTTAGGGTTGCGAAATTTCCGTCATTCGAATATGGGAAAGTGAATACGACACATGATTTGCTAATTAGATAGATAATTACAGCTGAACTGGAACACAGGTGTTCCTAATAATGTGACTGGTCCAACAAGCTCACAAACTGGTGTCCATTTACTCCTGGACATATAGCATTTATTCCAAATACAATATCTCACCTTTGAGGAAGATACCACCCAGTTCTTATCAGCACTAATGTCCACATCTGTCACCCAGTCTTTATGGCCCTGAGATTGAAAACAGTATAAAAATGATTAAGTAAAACACAGTGTACTATTTTAGTTATATAGATTCCATAACAACAACCTTAAACTACTGTTTACCTTCAGCATCAGGGTTTTAAACGGCCCTTTCAAATCCCACAGTGCTACACTCCTGTCGTATGCACCGGACACAAGAATCGAGGCTAGAAATCAGATTACTTTATTGTCTTTTAAACTGACTTTTAAATCATGTCCATTATTTTGTATTATTTAAGCAATGGCTGAGCCTTAACTATCACTGGAGAAGGTGCAAGAGCTGACACTTCCAGCGTGGCCTTTGCTGAGTGGCACTCCTCCTCTGGAACGGAATGAACCTGTCTGTACGTCCCACAGCTTCAGAGTGCGGTCCCATGATGCCGTGCACAAGTATCGACCATCGCAGCTGAAGCAGCAGTTGGAGATGACGTTTGTGTGGGCACTAGGGTGGGAAAGACATGCCTTAAAAGCTGAAATATAATTGTTGGAGGATTGTGTCATTACAAGTGAATAGTTTAGGGTTAGTGCATAGCCCACAGTTAAGAGACATCACAGTCCCGACTGAACCCTGATAAAAGCTGAATGACTAAGCTAATCCATATTTAAATTACTGAATACAATTCAAACAATTGAGAGTAAAGGGCCTTGTTCAAAGGGTTAACATTGGCAGCTTGGCGTTCTACTCACTAGTACGACACCTTAACTGTTGAGCTATGACGGCAACTAACAGGCAGTTGGTAAACCACAGCCTGCTTTTTAAACATGGTAAGAATAAAACGTTAGTTTTAGGGGCATTAGGAAATTGTATCTGCTTAGCTTAGCTTTTCTAGTTCCAACAGGTTACATAAGGTGAGTTCTCAGGTGTCCAAATACTTTTGACCACATAGTGTATATCCAAATAAGAATACCTGTTAATAGTCAGAGTGGTTTTCTGAGAACAGAGGTCCCACAAGCGAACGGATCTGTCCACTGATACGCTGGCCAAGTGCTGAGTTTGAGGATCGAACCGGCAGCTCATCACTGTGGATCTATGATGGTCTAGGGGACACAAAAAAGCAGACGGTTAATCAAACCCCTGACATTTAACTAGCGCCAGTTAATTGTACTGGAGCTGTATGATGTGGCCATAATTATAATTGGTGTCACAGACAGTATACCTTTTATATAATGCAATCTTTGTCCTGTGTCAGCACAGTTGAGATAGAGAGCGTTTTCCATGTCTGAAGCACTTGCCACATACTTTCCATCCCCTGAAATGCTGCACGACATCAACGGACCACCTTGCAATACTGTCCACTGAGAACACACACTGTTGCATTACTGACGGTTTATTATAAGCTTTTTATTAGATCTGATCATATTCTAAACCAGCATTAAATGCAAGATCAAGGCATCTTAATAGGAGATTTGAATAATTTACCAGTAATTTGCCAGTTTCCAGGTCCCAGGCATTTAAATTCATATCCCAGGAGGATGTAATTACTCTACGAGACACAAAACAAAAGACAAAAACTCAAATCTGTGCCATAAGTGTCAGTTTTTTTTACCTGCCAGTGGTGGATTCTCACTGTTAGTCACCCTTTATGAATTATACACTGGCATGGCCAATTGTGCATATTGGATGAGATCGCTGGGCTACTCAAGCACTATTAGATCATTGCACCACTTAGGCACGCTACATCATTTTTAATAATTGTTTTAGTCCACTGGGTGCAGTTTTTAAATGTAATTTTCATCACCGCTTTATTCTAGTCAGGGTAGCAGTGGATACGTTCCACCAGAAAACACTGGCTGTGTCTGAAGGAATTGTATACTGTCCAGGATATTCCTGTTTTGCTCCCAGTCTTGTCTGAGTAGATGCCAGGTTAGCCTGGATAGCGCTGGATTTGAACCTGGATCTCATGCACCACCCAACCGACCAGCCTTATTTATACGGTCAGTCAATCAATCAAGATTCCATTTTGCTTGATTAATAAGAGAACATTAGTAGATATTGCTGCATAGCAAGTGGTTAATGGCACCCTAGGGGGAGTGTTTCAGTTTCCCATGGTGACAGCATTAGAGGCGACAGCTTTCATGGCAACAGCTTTTGTGGCAACAGCTTTCGCAGCAAACGTTTGTGTGGCAGCAGCGTCTTCTAACAAAGGACCACGCAGTAAAGAAGGCCGACAGGAGAGGGTGTAACTAAGATGTGAGTGTGTTGGCAGCGGAGGTTTTTAAAGCCAAGGCATTTCATTTGTGGGCTAAATGGATTTAAAAGAAGTTGGTTGGCAGGGTTGTTTACTGTTGTAAACATAAAGCAACAAAATGCATCAAGATTATGGAGTCATTAAATACATAATGTAGGGAATGTTAATAAAAACAGTAGTGCATATCAAGGCCTTTATATATTAAGGTCAAGTTGTCAATTTTATCAGCTCCACTTACCATATAGAAGCACTTTGTAGTTCTACAATTACTGGCTGTAGTCCATCTACTGTATTTCTCCACATGCTTTGTTAGCCCCCTTTCACCCTGTTCTTCAATGGTCAGGACCCCCCTAGGACCACCACAGAGCAGGTATTATTTAGGTGGTGGATCATTCTCAGCACTGCACTGACACTGACATGGTGGTGGTGTGTTAGTGTGTGTTGTGCTGGAGTTTTTAAATATCGTGTCCACTCACTGTCCACTCTATTAGACACTCCATCCTAGTTGGTCCACCTTGTAGATGTAAAGTCGGAGACGATCGCTCATCTATTGCTGCTGTTTGATCAGTCGGTCATCTTCTAGACCTTCATCAGTGGTCACAGGACGCTGCCCACGGGGCGCTGTTGGCTGGATATTTTTGGTTGGTGGACTATTCTCAGTCCAGCAGTGACAGTGAGGTGTTTGAACTCCATCAGCATTGCTGTGTCTGATCCACTCATACCAGCACAACATACCACCGCCATGACAGTGTCACTGCTGTGCTGAGAATGATCATCCACCTAAATAATACTTGTAATACTAATAATGCTTTGTGGTGGTCCTGTGGGGGTCCTGACCATTGAAGAACAGATGGACTACAGTCAGTAATTGTAGAACTACAAAGTGCTTCTATATGGTAAGTGAAGCCAATAAAATGGACAGTGTGTGTAGAAATAAGGAGCTGGTTTTAATGTTATGGCTGATCAGTGTATATAGTGAGAAATGTTTTGAAATGTGTACCTGTTTCTCTCTGGGACCAAACAACACCTAGTGATGACATCCGAGTGTCCTTTAAACACCATCAACTGAGCTCCTGTCTCCACATCCTACAAAGAAATATAAAAGATAAAGAACTTATCTTATAAAGAACACAAAAAGAAATAAACCATTCATTAAAAAAGCAAAAATCAAACCACACACACGAGGTACACAATACAATGTTTACATTTGAAAAAAAAAAATTTGTATTCTTACCCAAAACATTGCCGTTTTGTCATGAGAGCCAGTGAGAAGTCGAGTGTCGTGTAAGCAGAAGTGACAGCTGGAGACAGAGTCAGCATGTCCTCTTAAGACCTTCACGGCAATCTACGGACGACATAAGATTAACTGAAAAGATCACTCAGACATCACACACATTAATACCACTTGGTTTTGAAATAGGATGTCCAGCAAGCTCATAATCATGTGTCCAGATACTTTTGGCCATATAGTCTAGCTGATTTATAGAGTGTCTTAGCTTTCTAGTCTCTTTTCTTGTCAAAGTTAAATTCCTCATTTCACAGGTGAGATAAGAGAGACAACATGTAAACAAACAAGCTGCTCCAGCAGTTATACACCGATCAGCCATAACATTAAACCCACCTCCTTGTTTCTACACTCACTTTACCATTTAGAAGCACTTTGCAGTTCTACAACTACTAACTGTAGTCCATCTGTTTCTCTGCATGCTTTTTGTTAGCCCCCTTTCATGCTGTTCTTTAATGGTCAGGACTCCTAGAGCAGGTATTATTTAGGTGGTGGATCATTCTCAGCACTGCAGTGACACTGTCATGGTGGTGGTGTGTTAGTGTGTGTTGTGCTGGTATGAGTGGATCAGACACAGCAATGCTGCTGGACTGAGAATAGTCCACCAACCAAAAACATCCAGGCAACAGCACCCCTTGGGCAGCTTCCTGTGACCACTGATGAAGGTCTACAAGATGACCGACTCAAACAGCAGCAATAGATGAGCGATCGTCTCTGACTTTACATCTACAAGGTGGACCAACTAGGTAGGAGTGTCTAATAGATTGGACAGTGAGTGGACTGTGGACAGTGTCTGATTCACTCATACCAGCACAACACACACTAACACACCACCACCATGTCAGTGTCACTGCAGTGCTGAGAATGATCAACCACCTAAATAATACCTGCTCTGTAGTGGTCCTGTGGGGGTCCTGACCATTGAAGAACAGGGTGAAAGGGGGCTAAAAAGGTATGTAGAGAAACAGATGGACAACAGTCAGTAATTGTAGAACTACAAAGTGCTTCTATATGGTAAGTGGAGCTGATAAAATGGACAGTGAGTGTAGAAACAAGGAGGTGGTTTTAAGGTTATATATATTGGTGGAATGTAAAGCTGCCCAGATGTTTACAGTTGTGTAAGGTTAGTGAATGAAGCTGTAGTTACCTGTGCATGAGGCTCATGTCCCCACAATGAAGACACTTCTTTTCTGTTCTTCTCCTCTTTAATCGGCTCATCTAGAGCCAAAGGATCCTCCTGTTCACTTAACATTTCAGTCACAAACTGTACCAGAAGTTTAACCAGAGTAATCACCTCTGTTTACACTGTTGTAAAAGTTGTATGTAGTTGAGACGCGCTATCAGCTGTTTCTGTGGCAACATTCGGATCGGATCCTTCCAGTATCGACTCATGTGTCGTTTGCAATCGAGTCGGCTCTTTTAGGTAAGAGTTGGGAGTCGACTCGCTATAAAGCCCAGTTTAAATAGTCTAGGGTGCATTTCTGACTTGCGACCGGTGTTTTAAAATGCAGATGGACCCACCGCGAAATTGACCAGGTTAAAGCAGTACAAATAAAACTTTTAAATCCTGTCTGGGAAGTCCAAGTACTGAGCTTCAGTAAGGTATACCTCCTTGTTTCTACACTCACTGTTCATTTTATCAGCTCCATCTACCATATAGGAGCACTTTGTAGTTCTACAATTACTGACTGTAGTCCATCTGTTTCTCTGCATGCTTTGTTAGCCCCCTTTCACCCTGTTCTTCAATGGTCAGGACCCCCACAGAGCAGGTATTATTTAGGTGGTGGATCATTCTCAGCACTGCAGTGACACTGACCACTGATGGTGGTGTGTTAGTGTGTGTTGTGCTGGAGCGCTGCTGGAGTTTTTTAATACCGTGTCCACTCACTGTCCACTCTATTAGACACTCCTACCTAGTCGGTCCACCTTGTAGATGTAAAGTCAGAGACGATCGCTCGTCTATTGCTGCTGTTTGAGTTGGTCATCTTCTAGAGTCTAGACCTTCACCAGTGGTCACAGGACGTTGACCACGGGGCGCTTTTGGCTGGATGTTTTTGGTTGGTGGACGATTCTCAGTCCAGCAGTGACAGTGAGGTGTTTAAAAAAACTCCATCAGCGCTGCTGTGTCTGATCCACTCATACCGGCACAAAACACACTAACACACCACCGCCATGTCAGTGTCACTGCAGCTGAAGAACAGCATGAAAGGGGGCTAACAAAGCATGCAGAGAAACAGATGGACTACAGTCAGTAATTGTAAATAACATTTTGAACACCAATATGCATATTAGTAAGTTTTACGTAAAAGCGTCTTTGAATGACTATCAATTCGTGGCATTTCTACAGAAGAGCGACTTCACAAACAAGGATTTATCATCACATTTCTTTTATTTTAAATGCATGTACAATTTTTTAAGTTCATTTCTTAATTAAGAAAAAAACAGCAGGGGTGGTGAAGGGAAAATAAATGCAGATCTTCGTGTGCAGTCTTTTCACACAAAATCAAATCCTCATGGAGGACAGTTCATTCATCTTCAAGCACAATCACTTCTTTCCATGGAGGTTTTTCAATCTATGAAAAATAGACAGATGAGTGTTAGTGCACATGCTTTCATACTTTCATACTTTAATATTTAATATAGACATAGTGCATTATACCTCATGCATTGTGCCAGCTGGTAAAACACTATAGCACATTTTGAAAGATGCTATAAACCTATTGAGAATTTCCCAAATAATTACATATAGTTTATACACTATAAACATGACCTGCCTAAGTTATTACCAGACAACAGAACTGGGTCTTGATCTGGAATTTGAATGATCTGGGGTACAGACACTTAAAATATCTACCAGAAACATATATGAGAAAGAGCTTAACAGGTAAAATACTGACCTCTGAAGCAGGTCCTGCGTGGACGCTGTCGCCCTCCCTGCCTCTATTATGTCATCGCTGTCCGTGTCTGATTCATTCGAACTTGTGTCGGACACCTCCGCTTTCTTTTTCTTCTTCTTCTCTTTGCCCTTATGCTTGTGCTTTTTACTTTTCTTTTTATGCTGGAAGAGAATGGAAAGTGATACACGTGGCATACATGATATACATGGCAAAACCTTTACATTTCATTACATTTTCGGCATTTAGCAGACGCTTTTATCCAGAGCGACTTACAGTACTGTGACAGTATATTGTCTAAGCAATTGAGGGTTAAGGGCCTTGCTTAGGGCCCAACAGTGGCAGCCTGGCAGAGGTGAGGCTTGAACCGGTAACCTTTCAATTAAGTCCAATCCAGTTCCTTAACCACTAGGCTACAACTGCCCACTACCTACACCGATCAGCCCTAATATTAAAACCACCTCCTTGTTTCTACACTCACTGTCCATTTTATCAGCTCTACTAACCATATAGAAGCACTTTGAAGTTCTACAATTACTGACTGTAGTCCGTCTGTTTCTCTGCATGCTTTGTTAGCCCCCTTTCATGCTGTTCTTCAATGGTCAGGACCATCACAGAGCGATCGTCTCTGACTTTACATCTACAAGGTGGACCAACTAGGTAGGAGTGTCTAATGGAATAATTAAAAACTCCAGCAGCGCTGCTGTGTCTGATCCACTCGTACCAGCACAACACACACTAACACACCACCACCATGTCAGTGTCACTTCAGTGCTGAGAATGATCCTTCACCTAAATAATACTTGCTCTGTAGTGGTCCTGGGAGAGTCCTGACCAGTGAAGAACAGCATGAAAGGGGGATAAAAAGGCTAATTTAAGGCAGAATAGAACACTTTGTTCTCAATACTTCGCATTTGACTACGTCATATTTGTCTCACTGGTGACGCATTTAAAAGGTCGACAGTAAACTGGGTCAAAGTTCAACTAGACTGAACTTTGGGCACAGTGGTAAGCTGTAAAAACCAAGTAAATCTACTGCTAGCACAGCAACAAGCGTGTGAGTTCAGCTTACCTTCTTTTCTTTGCGCTGTTTGTGTTCCTTCTTCGATCTGTGCTTCGCTTTGCTTTGTTTCTTGTGTTTTTCCTCCTGTGCTGGTGGGGATGATGATGATGATGGGAACGTTAGACCTGGAAGGCAGAAGAGATTCAAGTAATAAACTCAACTGTCATCAAATCTGACACAATTAGACCAAGGTTCTATTTTTATGATCTCAGTGCTGCTGTACTTTATGGAATTGTTAAAATGTGCACAGGTGAGTTCATATGCCAATCAGCCTTGTGCACGGAGAGCCACACCCTGATCAGCATTATTCCTCGACTCGTCCGCGGGCGCCATCAACCAGCCAGGAGAGGTCGTAAATCACCCAGTTATGAGGAGTCCCTATCCTGTGTTCATGTAGATGCCCAGCCCAGCCGTATGGCGGAGCTGAGGTTCAATATGATGTATTCCAAATCCCAGCTCTGGTGTGCTAGCATGTTTTATCGCTGCCCACCTGAGCGGCTCGCTCTAGTCTTTTATCAGTGGACACTTTCTGCTGTTGGCTTTATATTTTTGGATGGATTGCTATTCTCCCCCCAGCATGGACATTGGGGTGTTTATAAATCCCAACAACACTACTGCAACCTAATGCAGTCATACCAGCACACCACAATATCATGAATTTAACACGTGGAGACTGTTCTGCTTAATAAATTGGGTATAAGAGGTGGTAAAGAGGAGCTACAGTCAGTAACTGTATACCCATAAAACTAATCTGTATGGTGCAGACCCACCAGGTGGAGGCAGCCTGGGTCCGAACTCCTCACAGTCAAGATCTCTAGTTTGTACAGCAGGAGCAGTAGAAGCACTGGCTTGCTGTGTCTGGTCAGGAGGAGGCTTCGGTTCTGTCGGTGTACTACGACTTGGCATGGGAGGAGGCCGAGTAAAACCCGAAGCGGCACTGGGCACGACTGGTACATTTTTCACAGCCTCCACCTCCTGTTCTTCCTCCTCATCGCTGCCTTCCTCGGATGAAGATGAGCTTTTCTCATCCGAAGAGCTGGCAAAGATGGCTTTAAAGAGATCCATTGGAGGTCTGACTTCTTCTTCAGCCTCCTCGTCATCCTCAGTCTTCTTGTCGGTCTGCTTGGTGTCGGTCTCAGCTGCTTTAGACTGAAGTGAAAAAGTACCACAGTGAGCAATCAACACAAATCCTAAAACCTATACTGTATGGCCAAAAGTATAGGGACTATAGAAAGTATAGGGAATACCTAAGGTTAAAGTGTTTTAGCCACATTCATTGCCAACAGGTATATAAAATCAATTATAAAAACAAACCAAGTGTTTTTTTATCCTTTGTGGTTACAGTCATGGCTGTGCCAGGTCTGGTTCAACTGGGAAACACTGGGCGCAAGATAGAAATACCCTGAACAGGGCGCCAATCCATCATCTATGATGTATCTGTTATGGTAGGTCTATCCTCTAAAATAATGTATGTATGTACACTGATCAGCCATAACATTAAAACCTCCTTGTTTCTACACTCTACTTACCACATAGAAGCACTTTGTAGTTCTACAATTACTGACTGGAGTCCATCTGTTTCTCTATATACCTTTTTAGCCTGCTTTCACTCTGTTCTTCAATGGTCAGGACCCCGACAGGACCACTACAGAGCAGGTATTATTTAGGTGGTGGATCATTCTCAGCACTGCAGGGACACTGACATATGGTGGTGGTGTGTTAGTGTGTGTTGTGCTGGAGTTTTTAAATACCGTGTCCACTCACTGTCCACTCTATTAGACACTCCTACCTAGCCGGTCCACCTTGTAGATGTAAAGTCAGAGACGATCGCTCATCTATTGCTGCTGTTTGAGTCGGTCATCTTGTAGACCTTCATCAGCGGTCACAGGACGCTGCCTACGGGGTGCTGTTGGCTGGGTATTTTTGGTTGGTGGACTATTCTCAGTCCAGCAGTGACAGTGAGGTGTTATCTACTCACACCACCACCATGTCAAATAATACCTGCTCTGTAGTGGTCCTGGGAGAGTCCTGACCATTGAAGGACAGCATGAACAAAGCATGCAAAAAAACAGATGGACTACAGTCAGTAATTGTAGAACTACAAAGTGCTTCTATATGGTAAGTGGAGCTGATAAAATAGACAATGAGTGTAGAAACAAGGTGGTTTTAATGTTATGGCTGATCGGTGTTTGTATGGCATACAAGAGGCATGTTTACTCTTATCAAGCTAAAGGATTTACCTTGACAGCAGTAACAGAGCCTGGTTGTGCTGGAACACTGCCTGCCTGCTGTTGTTGCACTGGAGCAACCGGAGCCTCATCGGTGACTCTAGGAGGTTCTTTAACCTTCGCTTCCTGTTCAGCTACATCCCACCTGGAGCGTTTGTTTGAAGCTGAAGGGGCGGGAGTGACGGAGGAAGCTGGGCCGGAAGACGGGCTGGCTTGAGAGCTCTGTCCTTTATCCAATACAGTCAGGAAGTTAAATACAGAGTACTTGTCCCTCTTAACTTTGGGCAGGCCCACTATACTCGAGCTGGCAATCAGAACACAGCAGATAGGTAGAGACGTTTTATCAGTAAACCTGTGTCATATTTAGTGATATTCATACTGACATTTTGAAGACACACTTATCAAGCTCCATGCAGGTTCCTACATGACTTGGAGTCTCCTTGGGAGGTTTATATACTGTATATGCTGGAATAAACAGTCCACAGACTGATACAGTAGTACCCCCAGTCTACAACTTCACTGAACCATGGTTGGAAAAGAGGTAAACAGTTCCTAATTGGGATTCAAGTCATGAGAATCATCTCTTTGTGGAGTGTATCCAGGCTGTACACGCTTCCCACAGTTAGTCACATAGCAGTCATATCTGTATTTTGCTGCTTGTATTTTAGTTCAAGGAGATCAAGGAGAAGCCGTCTTGATTCAGAGAGAAAAAGGCTAAATGCTTATGGTGGTAAATTATGAAATATTACTATTTACTGTTGTTTTTAAGCGGTAAAGTCCACTAGCCCAGTGGTCTGTGGTACCGTGGTGCAAAAAAGCTTGGGGACCACTGCGCTAGCCCACTAGTGCTGAGATATGGGGATCCAGGATGTTTTTTTTTTTGTTTGTTTATGAAATTTTTCTCCCTTTTAAGCGCGTCCAATTGCCCGATTGCGTCACGCTTCCTCTCCACCAATGTCGATCCCCGCTCTGATTGAGGAGAACGAAGCTAACGCACACCCCCCTCCGACACGTGGGCAGCAGCCGTATGCATCTTGTCACCTACACTTTGACGAGTGCGGTGCAGCTCAGCACTGTGTACGGAGAGACACGCCCTGACAGCACTCTTTTCTCATCTCTGATCTCTGTAATTGCATTGGTTATGAGAGAGACCTTATCCGGCTTAATCCCACCCCGATCTGAACAACAGGCAAATCGTTGTTCATGTGGCTGCTCGATACGATGTATTCGAGATCCCAGCTCTGGTTCCAGCATGTGTTTTTACCGCTGCACCACCTGGGTTTGATTCTCAACAGTGATATTGGCCAGTCGGGTGTCTGTGTGGACACGATTGGCTAATGTCCGAGAGGAAGGAAGGAGCCCGTTCCCAAGCCTGAATAAGGCAATAGGGTTGCATCAGGATGGACATCCAGCACAAAAACAGTATGCAGACCAGATCTGCTGGTAACTAATTAATAAATAACACTGTATCATATATACAGTATATAGTCGTATGAATAGGAAAGAACATTATATACAGAATTAATTTGGTATTATCTGTGGTCTCAGGCATCCACAAGGGATCTTGGTATGTATCCCATGCAGAGGGGATGTGGGCAACACTAAACTCATAAGCACTTAGTCTAAGACCAGACTAAATCCTCACCCTGGGTATGGATGTGGGACGTTAAACCGCTTGCACAAGAGTTTATCTGGGTGCCACTCGAAGGTGTCTCTTGTTAATTTTCCAAACATCTTCATCTTAACTGCTGCCTGCTTGTCGTTGACATCACTCTGAGAGAACACAGCGCACACACACACACACACACACACAATTATTGATACAACAGTAAGGACTGACAATTTTGACAATTCAGCATTTGTCCTAGTAAGTCAGTGGGTCACAGTGGGTCAGTTTTCTCCAGAATCAATGAGCACACACCCCCGAGTTAGTGGATTTACTGACCTCTTCATCTCGTGTCACCTCTACAGAGTCCGTGTCGTCCTCGGCTTTGGCGCGGGTGAAGCGAGAAGAAAGCGACGAGTTACTCGGCTTGTAGAGCACGGCCGCGCGCGTGAACTCGTCTCGCTCCCGTCCTCTCTCCCACTCGGTCATACTCGGGTCCAGACTCGACTCCAGAGCGTCTGGATGTCAGGCATAGAGGTGGACACACAAAACGAAACATAGAAAGTACAGCTCAGAGGACAGGACAGGCTACATGGCAAATGTACTACAGCCCTAAGAGATACTTAATGAAGTGTGGATTGTGAAAGCTGAACAATTACTTCATGATCATTCCTCACCTTTGTTTCCCTGCTTTAGACGGCTGATATAGAGGTCATATCGCTCCTGTTTCTCTGGGTTATTCTGAAACGGCTTAAAAGTCTGACCGGTTTGAGCTGCGGGGCTCGTCCAGGCACTGAGAGCCTGCTGTGTGGCAGAGGAAGCCTGGAGCTGGGTGTCTGCTTGGGCTTTAGAAACCTGAGGCTGAGTATCTGGGGTAGAATGAGAAGCGCTGGGCTGCAAACGGCTGTTCCGGACCTCACTCAACCGGTCCCTGTCCTTACTGTTCAGCAGGTCAAACACAGAACTTGGACCTGATTGGCACACGAGACAAAAACGTATCACAATAAATTCATTGTTACATTCAATATTAGATACCTATCGGGTACCGACATAATGGCAGCCCACCTGATGCTCTGTACACTCCCCAGACCCCATTTAATAATCAATATGAATTAATAACGTCTGTATAGTAGGTGTAGCTTACAAACAATCAATGAATAAACATAGCAGATAGGCATCCCTAATAAATTGCCTATAAAGTCATAGTCATAGTGTGTACTGCATTCACACCCTATCATACCCTGTAAGCTGCTTTCTCCCAACATCTCTCTTCTCTGAGCAGAGTCCAGTGTATGCCGGCTTTGCTGGGGTGCATTCTGAGACAGCTGGCCACGTGAAGACTGGAGCACCTGAGCCACCAGTGGGCTGACGGAGGACGGGTCCACCGGTGGCCGGAAATAGTGCACAGGCCGATAGTCCCGTGGCAGATCAGGTGGTGGGAACACCTATTTAATACAATTAGAATGTACATTATGTTATTATGTAATGTTAATGTCCCATAGGACTAATGAGCGCTTCACATTGAAAGCCCATAGACAAAACACTTACCTTTTTAATCTCTGCAGGCTTGGAAGTCAGACTAAAACCTTCCAGAATCTTCCCCACGTACGCTGCATCCCGTTTTAAAGCTAAATCAAAGCAAGGAAACATTCTCACTCTCTAAACAACTTACAAACGTAGTAAATCAATGCCTGAATACACTATTAGTTCCAACCTGATGATATACACTGATCAGCCATAACATTGTTTCTACACTCACTGTCCATTTTATCAGCTACACTTACCATACAGACTACCATCTGTTTCTCTGCATGCTTTGTTAGCCCCCTTTCACCCTGTTCTTCAATGGTCAGGACCCCCACAGGACCACTACAGACTAGGCATGATTTAGGTGGTGGATCATTCTCAGCACTTCACTGACACTGACATGACATGGTGGTTGTGTGTTAGCGTGTGTTGTGCTGCAATGCTGATGGAGTTTTGAAACACCTCACTGTCACTGCTGGACTGAGACTAGTCCACCAACCAAAAACATCCAGCCAACAGCGCCCCGTGGGCAGCGTCCTGTGACCACTGATGAACAGCAGCAATAGATGAGCGATCGTCTCTGACTTTACATCTACTAGGTGGACCAACTAGGTAGGAGTGTCTAATAGAGTGGACAGTGAGTGGACACACCACCACCATGTCATTGTCACTGCAGTGCTGAGAATGATCCACCACCTGAATAATACCTGTTCTGTGGTGGTACTGACCATTGAAGAACAGGGTGAAAGCAAGTTCAAAAAGTATGTAGAGAAACAGATGGACTACAGTCAGTAATTGTAGAACTACAAAGTGCTCCTATATGGTAAGTGGAGCTGATAAAATGGACAGTGAGTGTAGAAACAAGGAGGTGGTTTTAATGTTATGGCTGATCGATGTATAAACATGTCGGGAACAAATAGAATTGTGCATGCATTACAGCAGCATGGCTTTTTATACAGAGAGTGCAGGTGCTAGACTGGCCTGCCTTAACCAGGATAAATCTACTGTACTATTCCTACATGAATTGGGACTCAGACTCACCGTTCTTCTTTGTAGTGTACTGCTGAGGGGCTGTCCACCCGAAAAGCCCATCCCCTGGTTCCTCCCCTCCAAGAACGACGTCGTAGTTGGACATGGCGTCTTTGTGGTAGATATCATCGTCATCCTCCTCCATTGCGCCCACTCCAAACGCCTGCACAGATATGTCCAAAAGGGTAACAGGACTGAATAACAGGACTGAGCAATCAAAATGTTTGGACTGAAAAGACCTCACCTGCCCCGTGATCCCACCCTGGCGTCGGTGCCCTGCCTTCCTGTTGCCAAACAGACTGCTCGATCTATCGGAGTGCACCGTAAAGAGGTCAATATGCCCCATCCCGGAATGGCCGCCCAGAGCCTGTAGGGGGTCGAGGCCTCGGTAGCCGAGCCCATGGAGGTCATCTTTAGGTGTAAAGTCAACTGGAATCACATCCTTGGGGGCAAAGGTCACGTTCTCGGGGGCAAACTCGGCATCATCCTGGATAAAAAAAGCTGAATGTTATCAACTGGCGCAGCACTGTTTTGTTACACTAAAAATCCTCCTACTAGATCTCTCACGGTTAGACTATTATACACTACTGACCAAAAGTATGTGGACATCCTTTTTTCTTCCAAGCACAAAGCAAGGTCCATAAAGACATACACTGAACAGCCTTAACATTAAAACCACCTCACTGTCCATTTTATCAGCTCCACCTACCACATAGGAGCACTTTGTAGTTCTACAATTACTGACTGTAATCCATCTGTTCCTCTGCATCTTTGTTAGCCCCCTTTCATGCTGTTCTTTAATGGTCAGGACTCTTCCAGGACCACTACAGAGCAGGTATTATTTAGGTGGTGGATCATTCTCAGCACTGCACTGACACTGACATGGTGGTGGTGTGTTAGTGTGTGTTGTGCTGGTATGCTGATGGAGTTTTTAAACACCTCATTGTCACTGCTGGACTGAGAATAGTCCACCAACCAAAACATCCAGCCAACAGCGCCCCGTGGGCAGCATCCTGTGACCACTGATGAAGGTCTAGAAGATGACCGACTCAAACAGCAGCAATAGATGAGCGATCGTCTCTGACTTTACATCTACGAGGTGGACCAACTAGGTAGGAGTGTCTAACAGAGTGGACAGTGAGTGGACACGGTATTTAAAAACTTCAGCAGCACTGCTGTGTCTGATCCACTCATACCAGCACCACACACACTAACACTAACACACCACCACCATAATAATAATAGTAATAATACCTGCCATTGAAGAACAGGGTGAAAGCAGGTTAAAAATGTATGCAAAGAAACAGATGGACCACAGTCAGTAATTGTAGAACTACAAAGTGCTTCTATATGGTAAGTGGAGCTGATAAAATGGACAGTGAGTGTCATATTCATGACAGGTAGGTGTTTAATAAAACGGTAATTTACACAAATTGGTCATGAGTACCTCAGATTCCTCAGATCCATTGGGTGGCAGAGCACAGACATGCACCTTAGAATCTGTAATAGATAAGCAGAAAATATTGTTCACATGCAAATGAATACATCCTTTGTTACTGTTATATAAAGTAATATGAGATATATATTATATATAATTACAGTTCACCTGTGTGTTGTTTGCGCTGCCTTCTCTTCAATCGGGGTCCCACACCTTGCCCATCCTTCCATCCCATTTTTCTAAGCATCTGCACCCCTACAGATGAACTACCACACACACAGCACAACTTAACACTAACTGATACGTTATGAATCATGACTACGGTAACACATGGTCTTATTTAGGTACCTTGCGGGTGCTATTAGCTCCTCCAGGAGAGTGTCACCTGGGATGGGAGCTGTAAGCGAGCTGATGGCTCGGGCTTTGTCCCTGATCTGGTCCGGCCTCCCAGAAGCAAAATCATCGGTGGTGATGATCTGTTGTGGTGCAATGCCGTGCTCACCCAAATCCTGTAATACATGATGCTCTAAAGCTTAGTGGTAGGACACAATGTAGCACAAATATGCAAAAGTCTGCATGGCTAGAACTGGTCTGGACGTCTAGCCAAAGTCAAAATAAGTATGGTATGGAATATTAATTATTAATTCATTGTTGTTTTCGCAGCCAAACGACCCATATTGTACCATGGGTTTTCCCAATACACGAATATGAAGAGGGTAACAACATTCAACACTATTTACACAATTAAAAATGATTCAACCATGCTAAAACAGTCAAGAAATTAAGTAACGCATACTTCTTCATCCATGAAGTCCTCCACTTTGACCATTTGCCTATCTGTTTTCTGACCTCGGGATGACACAAATGTAGATGGTGCCCAGCCTATGCAAAATCAATAATATATATATTTTTAAATAAACATTTATAAAAACAAATCAAATAACTCAGACACATGATGCTATTCACGAGAGTAAATTCAACTGACCTTCTTTGGACCCAACAGTATTGAAATAACCAGCGGAGAAACCGCCGGTGAAGGCACCGTGAAACCTCTTGTAGCGGCCCTTCTCATCTTTAACCGTTTGCTCCTGCACAGGTATCGGCTTTCTGATGGGTTCATCTTAGTAGAAGCATAGAAAAAAGGTCAGAATACATGCTTATGTGTATTTATTTATAAGGATTTAACGTCATGTTTTACACTTTGGTTACATTCAGGACAGAAACGGTAGTTACTGGTTACACAAGATTCATCAGTTTAAGTTTAACGTCAAACACACTCACTCACTGTCTTAGGGTCGCAGGGGGGTGCTGGAGCCTATCCCAGCTTTTCAATGGACGCAAGGCACAAAGTAACACACTGGACAGACACACATCCACACACCCATTCTTCTATAGGGCAATTCATCGTCTCCAATTAACCTGACTGCATGTTTCTGGACTGTGGGAAGCTCCCGTTCGTAACCCAAAATGTTCGTATGGTAAACCGTTCGTAACTCAAGGGTCTACTGTACGGTGAATCGATATTCACTTTAAACAGCAGAGGGCACTGGCGCTATTCACCTCGCCTGGTTGACGTCACTACAGGGTTGCCAGGTTCGGAATTTTCCAGCCAAATGTATTTATGTGAGGATACTTTCTTTATTTGTATTATTCATTTGTTTATTCAATGTGGGATTGTTTTAAAATTTCAGTTTTGTTTTTTCTTAACACAAAAAGGGAAATGTGCGGCATTGTTCTGCATAGTTTGTACCTACCTCAGAAATAAAAAAAGACATTCATTATTTCGACACATGAAAGATAAGCACAAATACAGTATTTTATTTTATTTTTTTTAAAGAGAAATAATAAAAAGGAAACTTTGTTCAAAGACGGATGAATCTTTATGCATTAGGATCATCTAGTCCAGCTTGGTGGGTTGAGAGCAATGAGGAATGTATCAGATTTTCCTTTAATATGTCACCTGTTTGTGTGTGATAAACACACATCATATAAACGTACTGCATTGCTATTCCCACCCGTATTCCTACCATACTGCACCAAGGGTCGACATGCAGTTTCTAATGACTGGGTAAAGATTAACCCATTTAAAGTTATTATTTAGTAACCATGCAGCGTAGACAGTATAACAATTACCAACTGTATTAAATATTAAAAGCGTAGAAACACGTATTTGAACTGCGTGTTACTTCTTGAGCAGAATGATACGGAATACAGGTGTGAAATGAATGAAGCAACATGGACAGTTCACACCGCTATTACGGTCCACAGACAGAGATGAAACAGTTTATATTTACAACTGTTCCTATCAGCCTCTCTGTTCCCTGTAACACATTTAACAACACATTAAACCCACCTTCCTCCAGAGGCTCCAAAGGAGTTCCATAAGTCACAAAGTCCTCATCGCTGTCTTCGTCCGACGCCATATTTACATGCACTACGGGGGCTGGCCAGGTTCACATTCTCTGACGGTTCCTGGCAAACGCACTAAATGCAGCGTTCAAGATATCACTTCAACCTTCCAAACCTCAGCCCTGGCTAATGATTAAAAAGAAGCTCAGATGTCAACAATGCAGATACCAGATCACTCTACAATATCACACTAGGACATACCAGGCAATACTCATACTCATACTATGCTTTTTCATTATCATTACTGCATCAGGGAGTTTCACAGTTGTAGGGAATGCTATAAAAGAAAAAGCTTGCAGAACATTCATGCCATAAAGGCCCAGTTAGCTGCAAGTCATTCATACTTGAATAATCCAGCCCATTGTGCTATTTGGAAGTGAGATATTTGGTGAGATATTATCACTGTAGGGGCTGCACATCTCTTCATCCTGCCACCTGTTAGTGGGTGGGATATATGAGCAAGCGTGAGGATTTGAGCCAGTTTGACAAGGGCCGAATTGTGATGGCTAGACGACTGGGTCAGATCAGAGCATCTCCAAAACTGCAGCTCTTGTGGGGTGTTCCCGGTCTGCAGTGGTCAGTCTCTATCAAAAGTCCAAGGTCCAAGGAAGGAACTGGGTCATGGGTGGCCAAGGCTCATTGATGCACGTGGGGAGCGAAGGCTGGCACATGTGGTCTGATCCAACAGATGAGCTACTGTAGCTCAAATTGCTCAATATATATATATACAGTGTATATATATATATATATATATATATACATATATATATATATACATATATATATATATACAGTGTATCACAAAAGTGAGTACACCCCTCACATTTCTGCAAATATTTCATTATATCTTTTCATGGGACAACACTATAGACATGAAACTTGGATATAACTTAGAGTAGTCAGTGTACAGCTTGTATAGCAGTGTAGATTTACTGTCTTCTGAAAATAACTCAACACACAGCCATTAATGTCTAAATAGCTGGCAACATAAGTGAGTACACCCCACAGTGAACATGTCCAAATTGTGCCCAAATGTGTCGTTGTCCCTCCCTGGTGTCATGTGTCAAGGTCCCAGGTGTAAATGGGGAGCAGGGCTGTTAAATTTGGTGTTTTGGGTACAATTCTCTCATACTGGCCACTGGATATTCAACATGGCACCTCATGGCAAAGAACTCTCTGAGGATGTGAGAAATAGAATTGTTGCTCTCCACAAAGATGGCCTGGGCTATAAGAAGATTGCTAACACCCTGAAACTGAGCTACAGCATGGTGGCCAAGGTCATACAGCGGTTTTCCAGGACAGGTTCCACTCGGAACAGGCTTCGCCAGGGTCGACCAAAGAAGTTGAGTCCACGTGTTCGGCGTCATATCCAGAGGTTGGCTTTAAAAAATAGACACATGAGTGCTGCCAGCATTGCTGCAGAGGTTGAAGACGTGGGAGGTCAGCCTGTCAGTGCTCAGACCATACGCCGCACACTGCATCAACTCGGTCTGCATGGTCGTCATCCCAGAAGGAAGCTGACGCACAAGAAAGCCCGCAAACAGTTTGCTGAAGACAAGCAGTCCAAGAACATGGATTACTGGAATGCCCTGTGGTCTGACAAGACCAAGATAAACTTGTTTGGCTCAGATGGTGTCCAGCATGTGTGGCGGCGCCCTGGTGAGAAGTACCAAGACAACTGTATCTTGCCTACAGTCAAGCATGGTGGTGGTAGCATCATGGTCTTGGGCTGCATGAGTGTTGCTGGCACTGGGGAGCTGCAGTTCATTGAGGGAAACATGAATTCCAACATGTACTGTGACATTCTGAAACAGAGCATGATCCCCTTCCTTCGAAAACTGGGCCTCATGGCAGTTTTCCAACAGGATAACGACCCCAAACACAACCTCCAAGATGACAACTGCCTTGCTGAGGAAGCTGAAGGTAAAGGTGATGGACTAAACCCAATTGAGCACCTGTGGCGCATCCTCAAGTGGAAGGTGGAGGAGTTCAAGGTGTCAAATAACCACCAGCTCCATGATGTCATCATGGAGGAGTGGAAGAGGATTCCAGTAGCAACCTGTGCAGCTCTGGTGAATTCCATGCCCAGGAGGGTTAAGGCAGTGCTGGATAATAATGGTGGTCACACAAAATATTGACACTTTGGGCACAATTTGGACATGTTCACTGTGGGGTGTACTCACTTATGTTGCCAGCCATTTAGACATTAATGGCTGTGTGTTGAGTTATTTTCAGAAGACAGTAAATCTACACTGCTATACAAGCTGTACACTGACTACTCTAAGTTATATCCAAGTTTTATTTCTATAGTGTTGTCCCATGAAAAGATATAATAAAATATTTGCAGAAATGTGAGGGGTGTACTCACTTTTGTGATACACTGTATATACTGTATATATGCCCCTCTCAGACTCACAGCAACCATGGAGTCAGTACCAAACTTAACCCAGGGTAAAAACCAAACCCAAGTCCCTGAAGCTGTGTGACACCCCAGAAACAGGGCGGCACGGTGGCTAACACTGTCGCCTCACAGCAAGAAGGTCCTGGGTTCGATCTCCAGGTGGGGCGGTCCGGGTCCTTTCTGTGTGGTTTGTATGTTCCCCCCGTGTCTGCGCGGGTTTCCTCCGGGTGCTCCGGTTTCCTCCAACAATCCAAAGACATGCAAGTGAGGTGAATTGGAGACCTTGAACCTTGTGTAACGAGTAACTTACCTGTCCTGTCATGAATGTAACCAAAACATGACGGTAAAATCCAAACAAACACACCAGAAACACTAAAATGAAAGTCTCAGGAGATGTTTTATTGGGAATTAAATTTATTGAGCAGTTATTGTTACCCATAGACAGTCTGTACATTTATTTATACAAAAAGAAAGATATCTATAGCAGACATGCAGAAATGATAACCTCAGGAATGCTGTCTTTAGGGCCGATATTTGCACTGCTGGAGATTCTGGAGAGTCTTTGACCAAGTAACACTCAACACTGGTCTAAACTAGCTAAAATGGTACTTTATAATAATAATTGTATTATTAATACTCTAATAATTTACACCAGCTTAAATAAGGCTGAGAAATAGAACCATGATTAGTGTTAATTGAATCGATCAAATTAAGTGGCTTCAATTAGATCACCCAGAAACAGCATAACAAGCAAACGGAATTGACAAAGCGTAGCATTACTGTATTCTTTATAATGATCTTGTTGTAATCTTGTACCAACATTACACCAAGTGTGCACTAAAAGTATTGGGACTAAAATGTTCCTGAGCAAAAGTACAGAAATGTATCATACTACTATAAAGGTAAAAGTATTAATAAGCTGTTAAATAGAATCTGTTTGCATAGATCAGTTACAACTGAGATCAACTGGGATTTATATTAAAGTGACTAAACTCTGGAACAAGTGCATTTTCTTTTAGTGGCAGTACAAATTGCATAATTGCATAGTTCTACTGTAATTTAAAAGGAAAGAAGACAGAAGATTAGGCTTGTGATACATATTCATACTTCTTAATACAAACTTAACACAAACACACACCAGTTGTTCCAGAAAAAATCCTAAAACGTTCAGTTCAAAACTTCAAGGACAGCAAAAACAAAACTGTAAATGTCAATTTAGAACCAAATTTGTAATTGCACATAAATACATTAAGTATTCATTAACAGGTTCTATAAGGCAGATGAAGCATTGATCAGCCATAACATTAAAACCACCTCCTTGTTTCTACACTCGCTGTCCATTTTATCAGCTCCACTCACCATATAGAAGCACTTTGTAGTTCTACAATTAATGACTGTAGTCCATTTGTTTCACTACATGCTTTGTTTGCCCCCTTTCACCCTGTTCTTTAATGGTCAGGACCCCCACAGGACCACTATTATTTAGAGCCAAAAATAGCACAAAAAAAAAGTAATAAGTGCGTACAAATGATATAACCCTTAGTGTATGCATAAAGTAAAGATAAGAGCTGAAAGTCATTTTTAAAAGTGCCTACTAAATAAGTGCACACAAGTCGTGGGACCATTCCTGGGCACACACTGCACAGAAACCAAATATGAAAGGGTTACAAGTGAACAATGGAAAGCATGCACACATGTGGAGCAGAAGATTAAACATCAAGCGCTGTTAATACAAAAACAACAAAAGCAGAAATAAAATGAAGAGATCCTACATGACACAAAAACACATGCTCTGTTTTAAAACCAGGAATGGCCTCCGGGCAGTAAGGCAGACAAAAAGACTTCACCTGTTTGGTGGTTGGTGGAAACCAGTTCCTTTAAAGGCAGAAGGTTCATTTTACACACGCCGACATCCAGAACTGAGGCACAGTAAGGCCAAAAAAATGTAAAAGGCAATACGTATCACCTTTAACGGACATAAAAAATGTACAAACTAGAGCACCGTAGTGGAAGCCATCTGTACGCCTCCAAAAACACGAAAGACAAACTGCCTCTGTTGTGTTTTCCTCTATAAAATAAATAGAGGAAAATTTCCCTGAGAGATTTGAGGCTCAAAGCTCTGACTTTGACTCCGTGTCTTCGGTGAGAGAAACTGTCTCAGAGGGATCCTGCTGAGGAAACACCACATAACACAGCTTCTGCCCGATGTACGTCACGCGCTCTGAAACATACACACACAAACACACATGCATGTTCACAAATTAATGACTAGGTATCAGATGTCTCTCGGTCAAGAAATGAAGATGACAGACGTACTTAAATAAAAAGGGAATATGTTTGTTTTCTTTATGTTTTATTATTTATATGTTTACCACACAGCAAGAAGGTCCTGGGTTCGATCCCCAGGCGGGGCGGAGTTTGCATGTTCTCCCCGTGTCCGCGTGGGTTTCCTCCGGGACCTCCGGTTTCCTCCCACAGTCCAAAAACATGCAGTCAGGTTAATTGGAGACACTGAGTTGCCCTATAGGTAAATCGGTGTGTATATGTGTGTGTGTGTGTGCCCTGTGATGGACTGGCGCCCCGTCCAGGGTGTTACTGTGTGCCTTGCACCCATGACTGTTAATGTGTGATGTCCTGGCTCAGTGTTCATAATTACCCCTGACCCACCGCATCCATGACCAGGATTAAGTGGTTAATTAATAAATAAATTACTAGACCTCTAACGATTAGAGGCAGATTGTGCCACTGGCTACCACTAGATGGTGTTAGTGCTCGTAACCCAGTGCAATTATCACTATTACAGTCCCGTTTGTTATGCTAACTATCGTTAGCATAAAGACTACAGTAGTAAATAACAATTAATTAAGTCCTAAATAAAGATTATTAAAATAATTTAAAGAGATTAATAATGAGTGACTTTATATAATTAATCCAAATATATAAATCTGAACACTTCATGTTATTTTACTGTTACAAAACAATAGTAAACATAAGCTAAACCTTTAGCTAGAAGAATAATTAAAATGCCTAATTATGTTACATTTATGTGATTTATTTATTTTATTTATTTATTTATTTGGTCATGGTAGGTTCAAAGCTACCCAAAATTACTGAGTAAAAGGCAGAAATACACCATGGACATTGTGGCATTTCAGCATGGGCATCACACTTTCACTCCCTCACTTATTTACATTTACAATTTTAGCATTTAGCAGACGCTTTTATCCAAAGCGACTTACACAATGAGCTGAACACGATGAGCAACTGAGGGTTAAGGGCCTTGCTCAGGGACCCAACAGTGGCAACTTGGTGGTGTCGGGGCTTGAACCGGCAACCTTCTGTTTACTAGTCCAGTACCTTAACCACTGAGCTATCACTGCCCAATTTTTCTTATTACACATATATAAATAAACTACTATGTTGCTCAAAGGTGGAGGTAAAACATGGTGTACCCTAATAGACCCCATGTAAGGTTCAAACCCAAGTGTGAAGGCATCCACACAACCTTATGTGCCACAACAAGATGCTGATTTAATGGCTAAAAAGCGAGAATACACCATGGACATGGTGCCTGGACTGTCAGAGGGTATCACTTGTATCACACTCACTCCTTCATTTACTTAGATAAAATGTGGAGTAGCAGCAAGTCAACCTACTGGCTTGATATCGGGAGGGAGACAATAGTACCACAGTAGCCAAATAAACCCTTTGAGAGTACCATTTGAGAGTCAGGTACCCAAGACCTTGGTTGTGTGTCACATTCACACATCCTGCTGTAAGTAATCCACCTGACATAATAGCTGGATTAATGAAGCCTCACTCACCCACTGCGCTATAGATCCAGCGTGGCTTTTCTGTCCATTGCACTCCGATAAAGTAGATTGGAACTCCGGTGAGCATGATGACCAGCCCCATGCCACACACTACGGGCTCAGAGTACAAACTGAACCCGAGCAATACAGCCCAAAACAGCAGATAACTAATGGGGACCAGCAAACTGACCTACATACATATATTCAGAGAGAGAGAGAGAAGGAAATAAACATGGGGGGGTATAATACCTTATAATGAGAATCATCCAGTCTGTTGTTATGTTTTGACACCCCCCCTCCCTGCGTTCACAGAACTGGTTGGGTGTTTTCTTGACTATGTGATTGCTAACTGAATTGCCATAGGATTGCTAGGACCGTCTCATGTTGCAAATTAACCGGTAAACGTGATGCACTTGAATGACACCAATTGTTGTAGTTGTGCCCAAAACATTAGGACCACATGCCTAATATGCTGTCAAAACAGCTCAGAGCACATTTACACTCACAGGAAACATACAGCCACTTGTTTTTCTACAAGCATGCCTGTCAAGGGCCAAAGGTCATGTGTAGTGTTCCTGTCAAGCTGTAAGCCTGCGAGCTTTAAGCCGCAGTAATAACAACACTACTTCTTCTAAATAGGTAGGCACTACTAAATGCCTACCATGCCTACACTTTGCTAATGGCTTCCGTACGTTCATCTCTACTCTGGTGTTTAGATTTCTTCTTGCTGTACCACCAAAGCGGCAACAGGAAACGGTGATGCTTTCCTGTTCCTGCTTTAATCTGTTGCTGTATACAAAGCGAGTATTACGTGTGCTCCAGAGCCCTGACCTCAACCCTACTGAACCCTTCTGGGTTGAACTGGAATGATGACCTTGAGCTAGGCCTCCTCATCCACTATAAGTTTATGAGCTTACAAATGCATTTTGGCACAAATTCCCACAAAAAAGCAGCTAAAAACACGACTTTGGTAACTGAGTTTAGGAAACTACCAACCAATTGTGTGAACACAGAGGGTGGTGGGGTCTTTGAGACCGTCGCTGGACGTTCTAGGTTTACATTCAACCGATAATGTAAGATGTGCTGTGCATTCTAGCTTCTATTTATTCTATCATTCAATTTATCATGTAATTTAATGACTGGGCCCTAATTATAACTGAATCTGTTAATGACAGCTAGCACTTACCCTAATAGGTCTAAAAAGTTTCGGTTTCTTCCAGCGATAGTACAGCAGTCCAGCAATGGTGACCCCGTACGAGAGGAAGTTTATAAAAGATACGTAGTTGATCAGGTTATGAGTCTCACCTATACACAGGATGACTATGGTTGCTGTGCACTGCGAAAGAGAAATAAAGCATCAAGATGACAACAAGACATACATATATGAACAAAAGTATTGGGACACCCCTGTTAATTTTTAAATTTGTTCTATTTTGAATGTTCCAGGATGACTGTGCTTTGGAATGAACTGGAACATCAACAGAGGCATTTTTTTTCAATTTTACTTATGCATTTCCTTCCATTTTCTCCCAATTTAGCGTAGTCAGTTTGTCATCCACTGCTGGGGGATCCCCGACTGCAGTCCAGGTGGGTATATTGCTGCTCACGCCTCCTCCGACCCGCTTGCAGCCCTTAGCGGAACCCTTTTTCACCTATGCACTCTGCACAGGCGCCTCTCTATCTGCCTTATACAGCGTTTGAAGACCCCACCCACGTAGAGTCCGGTCATCCCACCCAAGCAGAAACGTGTCTCCTGCAGGCACTGCCACTTACCGAGGAGTTCAGAATCTCGGCGCTGGTGTGCTAGCGGAATGTCCCGCTGCGCCACCTGGGCGCCTAACAGAGGCATTTTTGACCAACATCAGTGCACAAATTCCCACAGACTTACTTCAAAGTCTTATGAGAAGCCTCAAGGCTGTTGTTATGGCTGAAAAGATCACATAGAGCTGGGACGTCCAACAAGCTCATGGTCAAGTGTCCAAATACTTTTCTTTAGGTCATAATCTTATTGAGTGTTAGAGTGTTCGATGTGTATCTTACACAGACAAGCAGAGCTGGGATGGGTGTGCAGTTTTTTAAATGGATCATGGCCAGCAGGTAGGGAAGGTGGCCCTCTCTCGCTCCTGAGAAACACAACCTGCGCAGCACAGAAATTCGCAAATGAATACAATGCAACATTATGACGACCACAAGATCTTTTTTTGAGGTTTTAATTTACCTAGAAGAAGTGAACAAATAGCCATTGATCCCTCCGAATGTTGACAGAGCCACGGAGATGGGCATTACCCAGGAGAACATCCCTAACAGCTTCTCACCGAACGTCTGCAACACAAATGAACAGGTCTAAATAGGGATATTTGGATATGGTCAAAATGCAACATGGGATTAGCAACTGCATTTTGCTGTTTTACTTAGTGCCTTTACTATCCTAGTCATTGTGCAAATGAATGTAATTTCCGTAACAAGGAGGTACCAGTTAAAAGCTTAAACTGATACCTTTTGTTTTCATTGCAAAGGGGCCAAAATCCAAAACACAGCATAAAAAAATCATAACCACTGCTTACCTAAGCTTCTGTTCTTCCAGATGCTATTAAATTTATAACCGTGTGTCCCATTAGGAATATAATCCGTTATTTTGTAAATGTGCTTATAATTAAAACTCGTTACAAAGCCAATCAAGCGTTTCATTGACACATCATCTGTGTGACGCAAACTGAATAAATGCAAATAACAGCATTTTTTACTAAAAATTACAATCAGAAGGTTTGATTGGTTCAGAAAACGCTCTTTCAACCCTTAGGGCCAATTCTGTAGGAGTGTTTCATTCACACCAGCTGTTCCTAGTGCACTACGTAGGGCATTCCATTATTTTATGATGCGTCACAAGAAGAGGTTGTGTCCCAAATCAAAATATCAAAATATGTGCGGACATGCATGTGTTTATATATATTGTCACATGTAACTAATGTTAACACATGCTGACGTTAGGGACACTTGTTGTTTACGAGTCATTTTTTTACGAGTCAAGAGTCGAGTCCGAGTCATATGAACTCATGAACATATTCCACTCATTAGCTTTGTGTAATGTTAGGATCTGTCAGTGTTCTCAGGAGTTGTAGATATGGCACGTTCAATTCATGGTTACAGCATATGGCATCTGTTTACGAGTGTGACACCAGGGTAATCAGTTGGTACCAAAATGGCAACTAGTGCACATCTGCACAGGTGGTGCACAGCTTGCAATCTCTCAATATGTTCTCCTCTGTCTGTTTATGTGTGGTTTCCCCTAGGAAGTAACGCATAACACATTCACCCTCTTTACCTACTCGCACACACAGAGCAAATTTAGTGTCATCTACATGTTTTAAAAAGGTTCTGAATCTGGAGCGTATCCCAAAAACACTAGGTGCAAGACAGGGCACAGTACACACACCCATTAATACTCACTTGTTCACCTAGTGGCAGAATTTAAAGTAGTTAGTGCAGTTAGAAGCACAGGCTTAGGATTGAACCTAAGACTTTAAAGCTGCGAGACACCATTGCTATCTGCCTCACCACTACAGTTGTGGTTGTAGTGTGAGCAGTCACTCACCACAGCAACAGCGTTGGATGCTAGAAGCTCTTCAGGGGTCATGGAGGAGAAGTAGGCGATGTTAGTAAGTGTGTACACCAACGTAACCAGTGGGATGGAGATGTAGATGGCACGTGGCAGGTTCCTGCAAACACACACTCACATCAAGAACATTCTAATGGAATTGTTACATAAATAGTTAAACGAAGGCCCATTTCTGTTCCAAGATGACTCTATAAAGCTCTATAAAGCCCCCACTGAACAGCTTTGGAATGAACCTGAACATCAATTGAGACTTTCTCGAAAAAAAGGGCGTTGGCTGGACTGAGAGCGCTCCCGGAGCTGAATCTGTGACACTGATCTTGTGAAATCTGATAAAACTGTGGCCTGAAGTTGTGTACTTTACATGCACAGACCCTGTAAGGCATGGTATTTGCTTAGCAAATACATTTAAGGTATATTTAATGCAGTGTACACAATTAACACAAATGTATTTCATATCAAAATGTATATGCTGTTATAACTCACGCACTCAGGCTAAACTGTCATTTCTGCTGACCTTACCAGGACCTTGGGAGTCCTGAAAGCTCTGTACTGCCTGAGTGACTGAATATTGCAGTGTTGTAGTAGAGAAAAAGACCATGTGTGTGACTCACTTGCGTGGCTCCACCACCTCCTCGGTCACATAGTTGAGGAAGTTCCAGCCGCTGAAGGCAAACGAGGCCTGTAGGAATGCCAGCGCGATCTGACCCACTGAAGGATCCCGTATGAACTGGAATGCTGTCTGAGGGTCCAGAGCATCGTAGTGACCTTCAGAGACACATAGAAATGATGATTGTTAACCGGCATATGAGTATGATTTCAGTTCTGAGGTCACGATTCAGTTCATGCTCAAAATATATTAAATTAGGGGCCGCTCAGGTGACGCAGCGGTAAAACACACGCTAGAACACCGGAGCAGGGATCTCGAATACATCGTGTCGGCTGGGCTGAGCGGCCACATGAACAACGATTGGCCTGTTGTTCATATAGGGGGTGGGATTTTAAGCCAGATAGGGACTCTCTGATGACTGATGCAACTACGACCTCTGCTGGCTGATTGATGCCGCCTGCACAGAGATGAGGAAAGAGTGCGCTGATCAGGGTGTCTTTCTCCGTACACAGTGCTGATCCGCACATGCACTCGTCAAAGTGTAGGTGACAAGATGCATACGGCTGATGCCCACGTGTCGGAGGGGGCGTGGGTTTGCTTCGTTCTCCTCAATCAGAGCAGGGATCGGCATTGGTAGAGAGGAAGCATGACGCAATTGGATGCGCTTAAGTCGGGACAAAAAGGGGAGAAAATGCATTAAAAAAAATAAATTAATTAATGAATTTAAAAAATAATAATAATAATTAAAAAAAAATATATATATATATAATTAGTTTGGTTTAGCAAAATACAAATTTTTTATTGGTGCAAAGTTCATCCTAAAAAACAAATTAATTTATTAATTTCATTTAGTTTAGTTAATTTTATTATTAATGCATGAATGTATAATGTAGAATAACACTCTTATTAATGATATTAATCATACATTTTTATTAATAATTGTATGTTATTTACATAGTCACAAACAAACCTGACATCCCAACAAGAAAACCACTGTAGACTTAATTAAACCTTCTAGGTTAAAGTTGTTGCTTATTGTTTGCTTAGTCAGTGCCAGTCTTTAACCTCTGGGCCACTGTACTTTACATTATGTGCAAGTAACAAAAAGAATGTCGTTAGCTTTTATAACCGTCACTTATATAACACATGATGTTTGTGTAGTGTAGGTAAAAAGTCAATTCAGAGCAAAGACAAAGTCTGCAGACAAAAGTAGTTTTATCCTTTTATAAGATGTCTTTATTTCTAGGCTCGAGTCCTCATCACTGCTAATCCTCCTGCATTCTGAGGTAAATATTGGGTTATTTTATAAAGCATGTCTGGGTTTTTCCAGTCACGGCAGGTGTCGGGTAGTGGCGCGTTCAGATCCTCTTTCTCTGTCTGAAAGAATCAGTTCAGTGACATTAAACCTTAAGGAGCGTCTTATTATTCATTATGAATGACATGTGAGCCTTCCGTTTATCCAATAAATGTAGCGCAGTATAATGACCTTAAAATCATACACAGTGACCATCCGCCTCAGTTGATAATAGTAGTTTGCTCTGGGTTTTGGAATTCGACACCAGCGCTGAGATTCTGAACTCCTCGGGTTCGAAACTCTGCATTGCCACCGGTCAGCTGGGCACCATCAAGCGGGCATAATTGGCAGTGCCTGCAGCAGACACGTTTCTGTATGGGCAGTTGTAGTCTAGTGGTTAAGGTACTGGACTAGTAATAAAAAGCCCCACCACTGCCAGGTTACCACTGTTGGGCCCTTGAGCAAGGCCCTTAACCCTCAATTGATTAGACATTATACTGTCACTGTACTATAAGTCACTTTGAACAAAAGCGTCTGCTAAATTCCAAAAATGTAAATGTTTCTGCTTGGGCGGGATGACCGGACTATGTGGGTGGGGTCTTCAAAACGCTGTATAAGGACCCTGATTAGCAGATAGGCGCCTGAGCACAATGCATGGCGAAATTTGGAGAAAATGCATGCAAAAAATTGAAAAAAAAGAAGAGGTTCACTTTAATCTAGCCACTCTAATTTAAAAGATACATCTGGGGTGATGGAGTGGCGGCGCCGAGTGTTCAAATCTCAGCAGAGCTACCTTCTTGGCCGAGGATCCACACAAACACAGTCGACACAGATGTCTGAGGGAGGAAAGGTTATATGGGGGTCTCTTCCCACAACACCCGCTATGATATGAGATCTCCAGGATCGGTCTGGGTGGGAGAGAATGGTCACATGGACACATTAACTTAGTTGTGGAAATTCAACACTGGCAGGTGATAGGAAGCGACCACAGATTGAACACGTGTCGAAGGGGGCGTGTGGTGATCCGACTCTTGGGGGTTGTGCAAGCAGCAACGGGAATTGGAAATGATAAGTTTTTTAATTACTAGTTATTAAAGCAGCATTAAGTTAAATTTATTTTGATACATATTTGCTAAGCAAATGCCACGCCTCGCAGGGTCGCACAACTCAAGAACGCTCACTCTGGGAAAAAAAGCAAATGTTATGGGTGAACAACTTAGCTCTAGTGGTACGACAGGTTGTGTTTCGGTTGTAAAGGTTATTTGTACAACAGCTAGAGCTGAATGATAAGAAAGCTTTGTTTACACATACACTCACACTCACCTTTGCAAATCTGCACCAAGCCCACTACAATGATTAGCACAAGAGCAAGCAGTTTTCCAATGGTGAAGAAATCCTGGATGCGTGTGGCCCAGCGCACACTGGAGCAGTTCACCCACGTGAGCAGCACTGAGAAGAAAAACAGAGGGATTCATACAGTAGTACACTGAGTGAAAACAGAACACCCATCCAAATATATACACCGTTTTTCTTTAGATGACATACACCGATCAGCCATAACATTAAAACCACCTCCTTGTTTCTACACTCACTGTCCATTTTATCAGCTCCACTTACCATATAGAAGCACTTTGTAGTTCTACAATTACTGACTGTAGTCCATCTGTTTCTCTACATATCTTTTTAACCTGCTTTCACCCTGTTCTTCAATGGCCAGGACCCCCACAGAGCAGGTATTATTTAGGTGGTGGATCATTCTCAGCACTGCAGTGAGTACTGTGTGTTGTGCTGGTATGAGTGGATCATACACAGCAGCGCTGCTGGAGTTTTTAAACACCGTGTCCACTCACTGTCCACTCTATTAGACACTCCTACCTAGTCGGTCCACCTTGTACATGTAAAGTCAGAGACGATCGCTCATCTATCGCTGCTGTTTGAGTCGGTCATCTTCTAGACCTTCATCAGTGGTCACGGGACGCTGTTGCTGGATATTTTTGGTTGGTGGACTATTCTCAGTCCAGCAGGGACAGTGAGGTGTTTAAAAACTCCAGCAGCATTCCAGCACAACACACACTAACACACCACCACCATGTCAGTGGTACTGCAATGCTGAGAATGATCCATCACCTAAATAATACCTGCTCAGTGGTGGTCCTGGGAGAGTTCTGACCATTGAAGAACAGCATGAAAGGGGGCTAACAAAGCATGCAGAGAAAGAGATGGACTACAGTCAGTAATTGTAGAGCTACAAAGTGCTTCTATATGGTAAGTGGAGCTGATAAAATGGACAATGTGTGTAGAAACAATGTTATGGATGATCGGTGTATATATCAAATCAGTCCTTAAAGTAGAGGATAAAAAAGTGCTCATAAACTTGCGTGTTAGCTGTAATTTAATTCAATTTAATTAGTTACCTGGACTGCTAGCATCAACTACAGAAATAGTTTTTACTGGATAACGACAGAGAGTCTGCAGATAAAGCAGGATCATTTACCTCCCTTCGAGGGAGACCATTGTATTAACAGGAAGCCTGTCTGTACAATAGAGTCGAGTGTAAAACTCTCTCTCTCTCTCTCCTCCGTACATTCTCATATTTCACTCCACTGTAGGCCACTACGAAAGAAACGTCGGAGTGGAAGGGCATAATTAAAACCAAATGTTTCGAGTAGGACACGTCATGCTGTAACACACTGAAAGGGGCAGCGTGGCTAAATATGGGCGTACGGCTCAGATTTCACGTTGGAGAGTGTGTGTCGAAAAACGGTCACAAGCTTTTCATACGCTGGAGGTGTGATCCAGCTCTGGGTAGACGTTATTCCTGAGGATAAGGTACTGCTTCCTGTACTGTATTTAATACACAGTATATAGTATGTAAACCATAAAGAATGGGGGCATATTAGGGTATCAATGGGGCAGTGTTACGAATCTCAAAAAGCCAGCCCGCCATCCGCTTTCCGTCTGAGCATTTGACATGCCACATGCATAGTCTGTAGTGCAGGCGTGTACAACCGGGCCTCAACAAGTGTGTGTTTGTGTGTGTGTGTGTGTGTGTGTTTCGTCTTGTTTCACAAGAGCCCTGGTGGAGATCCGGTGTCTCCAGGGCTGGATGGTTTCGTGAATACAGCAATGCGACTAAGGACACTGTGTAACACACTGTGTGACACAGCTTTCCTCCTCTCATCCATCACTGCCCGGAGCTGCCCGCCCACTGACGAACGCACACACTTTAGCGGACGCTCCCGTAACAGCCACACGAACACCGGGAATTATGCGGACCCCCCAACAACAAATGGCTTCCGGTAGCATAAAACCAAACTGCCGCTGGCCCCAACACAGACATGAGCGCATTGCCCGCTGAAATAGCCCACCAGTTCGCTCTTGTTCGCTTGAATTGGTAACCCTTGGTACCCGTCACGACTGTGTGTGTGTGTGTGTGTGTGTAAAAATATGTACTCTATTTCTCAATTAATAGGGACACCCAGATGACCCTATCTGACCAGATGATGTTGGGTGGCGGACAATTCTCAGCACTGCAGTGAATTAAACACTAACATGGTTATGACGTGTGTGTTGTTCTGGTATGAGTGTATCATGTGCAACAGTGTTGTTGGGAGTTTTAAATATTGTTTAAACTTGCTGGCCTCTTTATTAGGAACACATACCCTGTTAGCATTTACACTGAGGTGTTTAAAATCCCAACACTGTTGCACCCAAGCTGCACATCTTGTCAGTGTGATTAATGGGGGTAGAGGAGGTTGACAAAGCGTACAAAACAACAGATGGGCTACAGTCAGTTATTGTACCCACAGAATTCATATGTATAGTAAATCATTACAGTACATCCTAATAAATATAACCCTAGTTCTACAATTACTGTATTCCATCTATTTCTCTACATACCTTTTTAACCTGCTTTCACCCTGTTCTTCAAGGGTCATGACCCTCACAGGACCACCACAGAGCAGGTATTATTTAGGTGGTGGGTAATACTCAGCACTGCAGTGACACTGACATGGTGGTGGTGTGTTAGTGTGTGTTGTGCTGGTATGCTGCTGGAGTTTTTAAACACCTCACTGTCCCTGATAGACTGAGAATAGTCCACCAACCAAAAATATCCAGCCAGCAGCGCCCCGTGGGCAGCGTCCTGTGACCACTGATGAAGGTCTAGAAGATGACCAAGTCAAACAGCAGCAATAGATGAGCGATCGTCTCCGACTTTACATCTACAAGGTGGACCGACTAGGTAGGAGTGTCTAATAGAGTGAACGGTATTTAAAAACTCCAGGAGCATTGCTGTGTCTTATTCACTCATACCAGCACAACACACACTAACACACCACCACCACGTCAGTGTCACTGCAGTGCTGAGAATGATCCACCACCCAAATAATACCTGCTCTGTAGTGGTCCTGTGGGGGTCCTGACCATTAAAGAACAGGGTGAAAGCAGGCTAAAAAGATATGTAGAGAAACAGATGGACTACAGTCAGTAATTGTAGAACTACAAAAAGGGGATCGAACCCAGGACTGTCTTGCTGTGAGACACAGCCGCAATAGAAGGAGTAAAACGTAGTGACGGAGCAACTACACCTAGTAACTGTATACATATACAGTGCATCAGTGTGGTAGGTGTAGCTCATAAAACAGAACGGAAGTATGTTCGAGACAGGTGTTCCACATAAAGCGCTCAGTGAGTGTACATACGCCTACATACATACAGCCTTATCTCACTAGTGAAGTTCCCACTGTGCTATTTTTTAGCTGCTTTGACTGCAGCTCATTTCCCCTTTCAGATCTGCCTTCATTTCCTTGTCGTAGCACAAAGCAGAACGTATCAAAAGCGCCCAAATGGAGTTAAATGAACTCAACGTTAATGAGAGCAGAATCTCAATGACCCTCCGACTGCTCCGTTTTTCCTTGCCAGACTAAAAACAGGCATCGGGGCCAAATGCAAACAGCAAACAAATGTAGCTAATTGACCCATAAAACGTACAAAAGCTCCTCTAAGTAAAAAGCCGGAGAAGAAAAGCCCGAAGCCCTGCGATGGTTTGGCACCCTGTCCGAGGTATTCCTGCCTTGCGCCCACTGTTTCCCGGTGGAACCGGACCCACCACTAGTACTGTGAGTAACAGAGGGCTACAGAGTCGCACACACTAGCACGAATATCGTATCGAATATCGACCCCTGCTGGCTGGTTGATGGCGCCCGCACAGAGGCGTGTCTCTCCGTACACAAGGCTGATTCGCATATATGCACTCGCATTGTGTGGGTGACAAAACGCATACGGTTGCTGCCCACGTGTCGGAGGGGGCGTGGGTTAGCTTCGTTCTCCTCAAATCAGAGCGGGGGTCGGCATTAGTGGAGAGGAACGTACAAAAGCTCCTCTAAGTAAAAAGCCGGAGAAGAAAAGCCCGAAGCCCTGCGATGGAGTGAAGGGTCGAACCAGTATAGAGGACGCAATCAGGGTAATTGGACACGACTAGAATAGGGGAGAAAAATTGGGGGGAAAAGCCAGAGGAGTTCAGAATCTCGGCGCTGGTGTGCTAGTGGAATATCCCGCTGCACCACCTGGGCGCCTCAGTCAGTTTCTCAACAACACCGTTGCACCTGATAACTGGTGCGACTGCGGCCCCTGCTGGCTGACTGATGGCGCCTGCACAGGGCTGAGGAACAATGCTGATGGGGGTGTGACCCTCCGTACACAGCGTCCAGCGTGAAAAATGCAGTCTGTACTGATTGCGTACCGGAGGGGGCGCAAGTCAGTTGAGAGGCGTCGTCAGTCAGCAGTGAAGGGTCGAACCAGTATAGAGGACGCAATCAGGGTAATTGGACACGACTAGAATAGGGGAGAAAAATTGGGGGAAAAAGGCCGAGGAGTTCAGAATCTCGGCGCTGGTGTGCTAGTGGAATATCCCGCTGCACCACCTGGGCGCCTCAGTCAGTTTTCCCAACAACACCGTTGCACCTGATACTTTGTGTTCAGTACCAGGTGTTCAATGTGGTTTGTTTGTATGTTTTTCTATCATGTTTTGGTGTTCTACTTAGTTGTTGATTCAGCTGTGTTCTGGCCAGCCAGATACTGCGAAACAGTGTGTGTGTGTGTGTGTGTGTGTGTGTCCAAGTCTGTGTCTGAGAGGAGTGTATGAATTTGCAATGCGATTGCAACTGAGTGTGACCTTCTGACATTCTGTGAGGACATTTAACAGGGGCGGGCAAGATTTTTGTACACACACACACACACACACACACACATCCCTATCTAAAACTGAATCCAACAATATATTGAAATATTCTATATGTATTGATTTGTATCTCTTTCCATCCAGGCTAAATTCCATCAGTGGGTCTCAGTACAGATGAACAGATGACCGCCGCTCCAGCGTGACGGCTTATTTATGAAGCTAGCCTGTGTGTGAGGCGGTTTAATGTGATCCACTATCCCAGTTGCTCAAGTGCGCATTGACAGCAGATCTCTTCTGACCGGCTTTGGCTTTTTTTCCCGCCTCTGGGTCCCAGGAAAAGGCGGTGGGGTTGCTTGTTGAATCGCCAGACCCCCAAAACAATGTACAATGCGGGTGGCGTTTGAAGCCTGGTACCATTATAGAGGCTGACAGTCTCCCACGTGAGGGTTAGGTTCTCCGAAGTATCTCTTGTATGCCTTGTATCTCTAAAACAAGCTTAACCTGATAATATTCAGTGCTGCCTAAATAAAAAACGTATTATTATATTGTTGATTGTGTCATTGGGGCTTAATACAAATGTCTAGGCTTTTAAAATTAAAAACAATCAATAATAAAAAAGCTTAATGACTATGCAACAGAGTATTCAGATCATGCCTTCCACCCTATTGTTTTTATTGGAAAGTAAATAATCCGACCCGCGCACAGACCTTAACGGACCCCACTCACATAGTCCGGTAATCCTGCCCTAGCTGCGTGACGCTAGTGCACCAGAGTTGGGGTCCGACTGGGTTGGGCGGCAGTATGAACAATGTTTGGCTGTTGTTCAGGGTTAGAGGGTAGAGAGTCGGATCATAGGTCCTCATAACTGGTGCGACTGCGGCCCCTGCTGGCTGACTGATGGCGCCTGCACAGGGCTGAGGAACAACGCTGATGGGGGTGTGGCCCTCCGTACACAGCGTCCATTAGAAAAATGCAGTCTGTACTGACTGCGTACCGGAGGCGTCGTCAGTCAGCGGTGAAGGGTCGTAATCAGGGTAATTGGACACGACTAGAATAGGGGAGAAAAATTGAGGAAAAATAGATAAAAATAAATTAATTATGCCCCCTAGATGGCGCCCAGCCGACCGGTGGCAACGGCTAGGAGTATAGAATCTCGGCTAGCAGAATTTCCCGCTGCGCGACCTGGGCGCTTAATCAGTTTCTGATGGGGGTGGGGGGGTTTGACCCTGTGTGGGGGGGCTGGAGCCTATCCCAGCTTTTCAATGGGTGCAAGGCACACAGTAACACCCTGGACGGGGTGCCAGTTCATCACAGGGCAAACACACATACACACACCCATTCACCTATAGGGCAATTCAGTGTCTCCAATTAACCTGACTGCATGTTTTTGGATTGTGGGAGGAAACCGGAGCTCTCGGAGGAAACCCACGCAGACATGGGGAGAACATGCAAAACTCTGCACAGAAAGGTTAAAAAACAGTCTAACCTTTCTCTTAGTCCTTGTATCTCTCTCTGGTGCTCACAATAAGGGTTAGGATTTCACCGCCAGAAATAGACCTGGACGCTGCTGGTAGTGCATGTAGTGGAAACTGACCTGTGTACAAGCCTAGAAAAAACACAAACACACCCCCCAACACACCTTCTCATGTGTTCCGCCCCCCCTGGTCCAGATCATACAGGACTGAACCAGCTGAATCACGAGGGTGTTCTTACTGACTGATGTCTGCCCGGCCGGTCTGATCGGAGCGTCGCCATAAATAATCTGACCCTGACGTGCGTCCAGCTGATTTTAATACTCAGCTGTTTGTAAGCTGATGTTATTGAGACACACTGATCCGCACAGGCGTAAGACCGAAGGGTGGCATTAGACTTACGGATGCAGATGGTAGAGAGGAGACGAGTGGCGACGTAGGGAGGCAGGCAGTTAGGGAAGGCGGGCTGCAGGACGTAGTTTGAGAACGTCAGGGCGATAACGGCCAGTGTCGTTGGGTACATGATCCATACCGCACTCCATAGCAAAAGGAACCTGGATTTTAAAAAGGACCAAACACACAAACAACCGCATTGTTAAAAGAAAATGACAACAAACATTGTCTCTATGTTGTGTTAAACTGTAAAGTATGGTGGAGGGTGTACCATAAATAAGGGCTGCTTTGTTGTCCTAAGGCATGAGCAGTCACCAATAACAACAAAATTCTAAATTACACCAGAAAATGTGACTCTAAAATATCAAGGTGGCGGCCACTCAGGTGGCGCAGCGGTAAAAACACACGCTAGCGCACCAGAGCTGGGATCTCGAATACATCATATCGAATCTCAGCTCTGCCACACGATTGGCCTGTTGTTCATATATTGGTGGGATATTAAGCCGGATAGGGTCTCCTCGTAACTGACGCAACTACGAGCTCTGCTGGCTGGTTGACGGCGCCCGCACTGAGGCGGGGAACGAGTGCGGATCAGGGTGTGTCTCTCCGTACACAAGGCTGATCCGCATATATGCACTCGCTTAGTGTGGGTGACAAAATGCATATAACTGCTGCTACAGGTAAAAACACACACTAGCGCACCAGAGCCGGGATCTCGAATACATCGTATCGAATATCGACCTCTGCTGGCTGGTTGATGGCGCCCGCACGGAGGCGGGGAACGAGTGCGGATCAGGGTGTGTCTCTCCGTACACCGCTGATTCGCAATAAGTGTGGCTCTTAATATCAGACCATGTGATTTAAATGTAGTTATTAGAGTGAGGCATGGGAGTCTAGACAGGCCTGAGAATTACAAAGTTTTAACCAGCTGCCCCTCGGTGATAAGCTGATTCAAACAAACCGGTTTATACAAGCCTTACCCCACCAGTCCTCCAAAGATCTCGGTTACGTAAGAGTAATCTCCACCAGATTTGGGAATGGTGACGCCCAGTTCAGCATAACAGAGTGATCCCAAAGCGCAGATCCCTCCACCGAGGACCCAGACGATGAGGGAGAAGCCTACGCTGCCGGCGTGCTCCAAGACGCCTTTCGGGGAGATGAAGATACCTGAACCGATAATGTTACCTGTAGAAAACAAAACAGGAGTTAATAAAAATTAGGGATGTAATGATACACTCTACCCACGATGCTATGCGATTCACGATGAATAACACCAATAAAGAAAGTATCCTCACATAAATAAACCTGGCAACTCTGTGTAGTGACGTCATTTATTTTTTAAAATCTCTATGAGGGGGACCATACTTGCTCATCCCTTATTTGCAAAGCCACTGGGCTCTTCTTTTCACCAGCCAGCCAGCAGTGGACTTCTACACCGATCAGGCATAACATTATGACCACCTCCTTGTTTCTACACTCACTGTCCATTTTATCAGCTCCACTTACCATATAGGAGCACTTTGTAGTTCTACAATTACTGACTGTAGTCCATCTGTTTGTTCTTCAATGGTCAGGACCCCCACAGGACCACTACAGAGCAGGTGTTATTTGGGTGGTGGATCATTCTCAGCACTGCAGTGACACTGACATGGTGGTGGTGTGTTAGTGTGTGTTGTGCTGGTATGAGTGGATCAGACACAGCAATGCTGATGGAGTTTTCTGTGACCTGTGACCACTGATGAAGGTCTAGAAGATGACCAACTCAAACATCAGCGATAGATGAGCGATCGTCTCCGACTTTACATCTACAAGGTGGACCAACTAGGTAGGAGTGTCTAATAGAGTGGACAGTGAGTGGACAAGGTATTACAACACACACTAACACACCACCACCATGTCAGTGTCAATGCAGTGCTGAGAATCATCCACCACCTAAATAATACCTGCTCTGTGGTGGTCCTTTGGGGGTGGTAAGTGGAGCTGTAAGTGGAGCTGATAAAATGGACAGTGAGTGTAGAAACAAGGAGGTGGTTTTAATGTTATGGCTGATCAATGTACAGTATATTGAGCAATACCACACATGGAGGAACATGCTACACTTAAGTATTCCTTAGCTGCTTGTGCCGGTGCCTCAACCCATTGTGGTAGCAAAGAGTCCTTCACTTTGGTAGATGCCTATTGTGTTGTAGGATGCTCAATCTGGCACTTTCACCATAGTGCTTAAACTGCCTAGGAATAAAATGACAGTGCATTAATACCTAATATAGCTAAAAAGAATAGACTGCCTTACACGTTTCCTCTAATCCAGTTTATTAAATACAAACAAATGGTAGAAGAAGCTTAGAGTGCTGCACCATATTCCGTCATGCAGTAAGAGCGAGTAAAAGTGCTGAGTATGAATGATTGGATCATGTTGCTGCATACTTCAGAGGATTGGAGTCAATAACGCATTAGCTGATTTTAGCACAGACGCCGGGATGTGGATGTGTACTGCTCCAGACTGTAATACGGTTTTCCCATGATGTACTTTCATCAGCCATAACATTAAAGCCACCGCCTTGTTTCTACACTCACTGTCCATTTTATCAGCTCCACTTACCATATAGAAGCACTGACTGTAGTCCATCTACTTCTCTACATACTATTTAGCCTGGTATTTAGCAGGTATTATTTAGGTGGTGGATCATTCTCAGCACTGCAGTGACACTGACATGGTGGTGGTGTGTTAGTGTGTGTTGTGCTGGTATGAGTGGATCAAACACTGTGTCCACTCACTGGACACTCCCACCTAGTTGGTCCACCCTGTAGATGTAAAGTCAGAGACGATCGCTCATCTATTGCTGCTGTTCGAGTTGACCTTTATCAGTGGTCACAGGACGCCACCCATGGGGCGCTGTTGGCTGGATATTTTTGGTTGGTGGACTATTCTCTGTACCATACCATCACAACACACACTAACACACCACCACCATGTGAGTGTCACTGCAGTGCTGAGAATGACCCACCACCTAAATAATACCTGCTCTGTGGTGGTCCTGACCATTGAAGAACAGCATGAAAGGGGGCTAACAAAGCATGCAGAGAAATAGATGGACTACAGTCAGTAATTGTAGAACTACAAAGTGCTTCTATATGGTAAGTGGAGCTAATAAAATAAAAAGTGAGTGAAATAAATATAAAAACATAACTGCTGATACCAACACTCCTGTCTTAAACCTCATTTCTAAACATGTTTTAACTCGACAGGTTGTTTTGTGTCATTGACCCATTTAAAAGCAGCCAGCGTCTCTGTTATAACAACTCTCTTTATCAGTTATAACTGTGTAAACACTACACTACACTACACAAACATGACACTGCCTATTACCATATACAGTATGTCAGGCACACTGACATAAAGCACATAGGAATATGAATCATCATCCTTCACAAAACATTACCTACATAAATAAGTAGCACCTCCTACTAGACCTTTTTTTGGCTGCAGTCCAACTCACTTCGCTTTCTATATTTAAAACCCTGTCCTAAAAAAAAACAGGCCCCCAAGCCGTCGACTTGGCTGTGCCTGGGGGATGAACGTTGAACCCGATATGGTTCTTTTTGAGTGAAAAGAAGCAGACAGCGACAGATCCATAGGTTCTCTTAGTTCTGTAACACTGACGTTCAGCTCTACAACACACACACATACATTCTGTTTCCAGGCTCAGCGCTGGTCCCTTTATTTATATTCAGTTGAAGATTTATGCCAGCACTTCCATGCCCACTGTGAATGCTACTGTTTGATGGAGTATCCCCGGTGGTCGAGGTCAACATGACGGCAAAGTCAATTTGAGAAAAACAATATAGCCTGACTTTCTGGCTGGGCACCAAAGACATTAAAGAGGCATTAATTCTATAGTTATTCAACATGTTTAGCCTGACAGTAACTGTCTGCCATCCGATTTGCATTTTTGTCTAAGTTGTTTTGACAAGAGGGACGATAAATGGGGGTAAAAGAGATGCTTATTTTCTTGGAAATGGTTCCAAATTCTTTGGGACAAAAAAGCCTGGGAAGCTGTTGTTGAACGTTGTTCTTGTGTGGGACCTCAGAAGGAAGGCTGGTCAAGATAATTAGGAATAGTAGGTCTATGTGTGGCTCCTCAATAATATACAGTCGGCGGCAGAATGATTGAAACACTTATCATTTACTATTATCTCTAGTCTTGTCTGCCTCAATTACTTTCCTGGTATTTATTGTAGGTCTTTGTGTGTGTGTACATACTGTATATATACATTATATGTGCTTTATATATATATATACATTTATTTTCATGAGTCGAGTTCATACACAGACGGGCACTGTGTACGGAGGGCCACACCCCCATGGCCGCAGTTGCACCAGTTATGAGGACCTATGATCCGACTTTTCACCCCTATGAACAACAGCCAATCGTTGTTCATGTTGCCCAGCCCAGTCGGAAGGCAGAGCTGAGATTCGATACGATGTATTCGAAACCCCGACTCTGGTGTGCTAGCGTACTTTTTCACCGCTGCGCCACCTGAGCAGCAACCTTTGTATATATTGTACTTTTTTATATGCACTGTGTATATTGTTCTGTGTTGCACCCTGGTCCTGGAGGAACATTGTCAACATGTACTTGTATATAGTTAAAATGACAATAAAGCCTCTCTTGTACTCCTGAACTCCTGAACTTATTTACAATATTTATTTAAACAAAACCACATCGTACAATTTTGGCACCTCTTGGAATTATTTTTAACTCATCAATGACTCTCTGTTTCACTGGGTTATAAATGTAAACAGCAAATGAAACACGACCGTGCCACCGTAAATCCGGCTTCCTCAGAATTACTGGGCACATCGCGGTAACACAATCCAGACAGGACATACTCAACCAATCACATCTAGGGCAAATTACTGCAGCCAGTTTATCTAAAGTAAACCCAGTAGAAGGTCTATCAGAAACAGCTGCAGTCACAGGTTAAAACCCCTTACGACTGTAAACAAAAGTCAAACCCAGGTCCTCAGGGCCCATGTTGGGCTGTCAGGGACCTACTTAATACGCAGCGTCAACATGCCATATTGAAGCATTTGTCATGTTATCCAATCAAACTGGACAACAGTAATGCCAGTGACTCTTATGTGCATATGGTCATTATTAGTACAGTACAGTATTAGAGTTCCGTTTAACAGTTGGAGGGTTGGACCACCTTACAGCTTTTGAAAGCAAGCATGCATCACACTTGGAAACTTTGAATACAAGCGCAGCGATCTATCATATTATGCTAAGATTCTGGGTTCGAATCTCAGGGGTGCTACGGCCAGCCGTGCTACACAGACATGATTGTCTAGGTCATGTAGTACATGATGTAGCTAACAGCAAACAAATCGAACAGCCTGGAGCGTGATGGATTGGCGTGTAGCAACTCATAATGTAATAACTGTGTGTAATGTAATAACTGCACACACACACCTGTTTGTTTCTACACTCACTGTCCATTTTATCAGCTCCACTTACCATATTGAAGCACTTTGTAGTTCTACAATTACTGACTGTAGTCCATCTGTTTCTCTACATAAATTTTTAGCCTGCTTTCACCCTGTTCTTCAATGGTCAGGACCCCCACAGGACCACTACAGAGCAGGTATTATTTGGGTGGTGGATCATTCTCGGCACTGCTGTGACACTGACATGGTGGTGGTGTGTTAGTGTGTGTTGTGCTGGTATGAGTGGATCAGACACAGCAGCGCTGCTGGAGTTTTTATATACCGTGTCCACTCACTGTCCACTCTATTAGACACTCCTACCTAGTCGGTCCACCTTGTAGATGTAAAGTCAGAGACGATCGCTCATCTATTGCTGCTGTTTGAAGTGGTCATCTTCTAGACCTTCATCAGTGGTCACAGGACGCTGCCCACAGGGCGCTGTTGGCTTGGATATTTTTGGTTGGTGGACTATTCTCAGTCCAGCAGGGACAGTGAGGTGTCCATCAGCACTGCTGTGTCTGATCCACCACCCAAATAATACCTGCTCTGTGGTGGTCCTGTGGGGGTCCTGACCAAGTGGAGCTGATAAAATGTATATATATGTATATAATATTATAATATTATACATACAGTTATTACATTGAGTTGCTACGTTGGCCTTGGGCACAGTAATTCCACCACGACCCTGACCACGATCAAGCGATTGATGAAAACTGAATTTTAAAATATGTAATGCACCGAAAACGGCACTTTCTCAGGGTTAGGAATGCAAACAAAGCAAATGTATTTATTCATTAGGATTTTAAGGTAATGTTTTACACACTGGTTACATTCATGACAGGACATGTTACTCATTACACAAGATCAATCAGTGTACAAGTTATGGACTAGTCTGTGTCCCCAGTTAACCTGGTTGCATGTCTTTGGACCTTGGAAGGAAACCGGAGCTCCAGGTGGAAACCCACGCAAACTCCACACAGAATGGACTGTGAGGCGACAGTGCTGCCCCCAAACAAAGCAAAATAGCCAAAGTCGTTTAATGTGCAAATAAAAAAGTCGGTAAATAAGTGCAAATTAGGGACTTTTGTACACCTAGTAGGGGGTGATCCATACAGGGAGAAAACGTGACCGGTGGTTCGCCTTGTACAAAGTGCATTACAGCCACGTAGGCGCGTAACCGAGTTCAAGAACTTCCTAATGATGCAATTCCACATGTGGATGAGAGAGTAAGAGAGAGAGAGAGAGAGAGAGAGAGAGAGAGAGTGCTTTACTTAACATGGAATTATGAGCTTTCTCTACATAAACACAAGTTTGCCTAAGTAGCCTTATAACGCATAGTTAGTTAGTTATTAGTTATTAGTAGTTTAGTATATTTGCTGCTATTATTATGACTTTTTTTTCATATGAATATGTCATAAAGTAGCAAAACTCCAAACAAACAGACACCTTTGTGTATTCTGCATACCCCCCGCATATAGAAAGATGCCACCCTGGTCCTGATCGATCCACGCAAACTCGTACAACTCCCCACACGTGTGATAAAACAAGGAAACCACCACGTACCTATAATAATAGCGCAGGCGCTCATCAGCCCTATCTCCTTCTTAAGCATAACCCGTTCCCCCGAGCCGCTCTTGTTGACTTTGGGATCCGACCCACTCCGCTCTCCTGTACAGTTCCTCCGGCTGGCCTCGGTCCCGTCCATCTCTGCGTCTGTTCAAACCAGCACGACCTGCCCGCTTTCGCACTCATATAGCAGAGCGGGATGTCTGGCCCTGCACTGCGCATGCGCCACAAGAGCACCGCGCTTGCAGTGGACGCCAGTTAAAAACGCACCGACGCGGGCTCGTATCCTAGAAACGCGCCTTACCTGCTGATACCTGGCGGAGGTCATTGGCTGCACGTATTATGCATGTATTATGGCAAGCCAAACAAAACATATATAGCATATATGGCACGGTGGCTTAGTGGGTAGCACTCCCGCCTCACAGCAAGAAGGTCCTGGGTTCGATCCCCAGGTGGGGCGGTCCGGGTCCTTTCTGTGCGGAGTTTGCATGTTCTCCCCGTGTCCGCGTGGGTGGGTCACAGTCCAAAAACATGCCACCAGGCTAATTGGAAATACTGAATTGTCTTATAGATACCTAGCCGCCACTAGATGCACCAGTGCATTGTGGTGCCGGTCCCAAGCCCGGATAAAATAGGGAGGGTTGTGTCAGGAAGGGCATCCGACGTAAAAATTGTGCCAAATCGAGGCGGATCGTGATCCGCCAAGAGCCGACCCCGCAACCTAACGGGACAAAGGCCAAGGAAAAGAAGAAGAAGAAGATGGATATATATGGATGTTTTTGGTTGGTGGACTATTCTCAGTCCATCAGTGACAGCGAGGTGTTTAAAAACTCCAGCAGCGCTGCTGTGTCTGATCCACTCATACCAGCACAACACACACTAACACACCACCACCATCAGTGGTCAGTGCAGTGCTGAGAATGATCCACCACCTAAATAATACCTGCTCTGTAGTGGTCCTGTGGGGGTCCTGACCATTAAAGAACAGGGTGAAAGCAGGCTAAAAATGTATGTAGAGAAATAGATGGACTACAGTTAGTAATTGTAGAACTACAAGGTGGAGCTGATAAAATGGACAGTGAGTGTAGAAACAAGGAGGTGGTTTTAATGTTATGCCTGATCTGTGTATTTTATCAGGCACATTCCTATTCAATGGCATGCACCCGATCCTTATTTTTATGCAGGCCTGCCCTGGGACTGGCACCGAGCGCACACTGACAAGTGCACCGCCCAGTGGCTAGGCTGTTTGATCATCCTCCCCCCAGACACAGCCAATCAGAGTCTGTGTTAATGCCTGACCCAACCCATGTGGCCATAACAGAGCTGCAGAGCATTGACTCAAAGGCTGGCCAACATCTTTGGAATGAACTGGAACATCGTTCGCCATCCAGGCATTCTCGTCCAGCATTAGTGCCTGACCTCACAAATAGGCACAAATTCCCTAAGACACAGTCCAAAGTTTTGCAGCACTGCTTCCCAAAAAGTGAAGGATGTTACAATATCACATGATCAAACCAGAGTCTAACGTTAATACAATATTTTGTATTAATTAATTCAGTTTTACATCACCGCTTTATCCTAGTAATGCTATAAGCTGGTCAGGCATGTACACAGACTCTGATTGGCTGTGTCTGGGGGAGGATGAAAAATAAAGATCAGGTGCATGTCGTTGAATAGAAACAGTGATAAAACACACAGATCAGCTATAACATTTTGACCACCTCCTTGTTTCTACACTCACTGTCTATTTTATCAGCTCCACTTACCATATAGAAGCACTTTGTAGTTCTACAATTACTGACTGTAGTGCATCTCAAACAGCAGCAATAGATGAGCGATCGTCTCTGACTTTACATCTACAAGATGGACCGACTAGGTAGGAGTGTCTAACAGAGTGGACAGTGAGTGGACACGGTATTTAAAAACTTCAGCAGCGCTGCTGTGTCTGATCTACTCATACCAGCACAACACACACTAACACACCACCACCATGTCATTGTCACTGCAGTGCTGAGAATGATCCACCACCTAAATAATACCTGCTCTGTGGTGGTCCTGTGGGGGTCCTGACCATTGAAGAACAGGTTAAAAAAAAGCATGCAGAGAAACAGGACTACAGTCATTCATTGTAGAACTACAAAGTGCTTCTATATGGTAAGTGGAGCTGATAAAATGGAGAGAGTGTAGAAACAAGAAGGTGGTTTTAATGTTATGGCTGATCGGTGAATACTACAAACACCATATTATATTAGTTGCTTTATAAAGACTAATAGCTTACACTGTCTGAAACACAGGTGCATTTGATGTTAACATAATGGATTAATATGTAGACTATTAGGGCAAAGTAACATGGTTTCTGGCAAACAGGTTTGGACAAGCATGCTAATGTAATCCCCTAAGAATGTGCTCTAACCAAGATGAAAATTGACTCCTAACAGTGCATTTAATTGCTGGATAAATGCACAACAAAACCGGAATACCAACTATTCCCTCTGCTCATTACCCCCCCCCCCCCCCCTTTTCCCCCATTTTTGCCCTTTAGTTCACACTGAACAGGTTAAACTGTTGTTGATCATTGTTTAAAGCAAAGGTTCTAATGTGCATGAACTGTTCCAGACCACGGATGACAGGTTAATGACAAATAAATCCAGAGAAATCATCAGCCAGACAGGATAAGAAAAAAAAAAATCTAACCTGTCATTAAGTAATATTATTTAAAGATAAGGTAATTTTTTTAATGCATTTTGTCCCTTTTTCTCCCGATTTTAGGTATGTCCAATTTTTACCCGATTGCATTACGCTTCCTCTCTACTGGTGCTGACCCCCGCCTCGATCGAGGAGAGTAAACTGACACACTCCGACACGTGAGCAGTACCCGACTGCATCTTTTCACCTGCACTCATCATACTGATCATACGCGGATCAGCCTTGTGCACGGAGAGCCGCACCCTGAGCAGCATTATTCCTCCACTCTGTGCAGACGCCGTCAATCAGCCAACAGAGGTCGTAATTGCATCAGTTATGAGCTCCCTATCCGACTCCATATCCTTCCCTGGATGAACAACAGCCAAACGTTGTTCATGTGGCCGCCCAGCCCAGCCGGATGGCAGAGCTAGGATTCGATACGATGTATACGAAATCCCAGCTCTGGTGTGCTAGTGTGTTTTACTGCTGCGCCACCTGAGCGGCATAACGGAAATTTTGCAAGGTATCTGTGTGTGAAGGTCATGATGACTCTCACTCACTCACCTATGGGGTTGATATTGCTTGACACTGTAGTTAAACTTTTGCATCACATCAGGGACAGACTGTGTTCTTAATTTTTAATTTGTTTATTAGACCAAAACTGTGGTGGTAAGCAAAATACAACTTACTTGGTAAGAGTTAATGTGTACCCATGTGGTTTTAGTCTGGTTATCGGTTCTGGGTCACGTCCTCACCTGGTCTTTATCTTGTGGTTGTTAGTCTTTGTATTTACTGGTAAAACCTAGAATTAAAACAATCCAACAGGTATTATAGCTTAAAATACTGAAGTGGGAAAAACCCTTCTGTTTTACCCACAGTGCCGTGCGTATTGGGTTCGCCTGTTTGCAATTAAAGTGCCACATAGTCTCAGTATAAATACACCTGGTCCTGAGAGGCCACACTTGCTCCACTTACCATATAGAAGCACTTTGTAGTTCTACAATTACTGACTGTAGTCCATCTGTTTCTCTGCATGCTTTGTTAGCCCCCTTTCATGCTGTTCTTCAATGGTCAGGACCCCCACAGGACCACCAAAGAGCAGGTATTACTTGGGTGGTGGATCATTCTCAGCACTGCAGTGACACTGACATGGTGGTGGTGTGTTAGTGTGTGTTGTGCTGGTATGAGTGGATCAGACACAGCAGCTCACTGTCACTGCTGGACTGAGAATAGTCCACCAAGCAAAAATATCCAGCCAACAGCGCCCCGTGGGCAGCGTCCTGAGACCACTGATGAAGGTCTAGAAGATGACCAACTCAAACAGCAGCAATAGATGAGTGATCGTCTCTGCCATACCTTTATGGACCCATCAACTACAGTTACTTCTGGTTGTGCTGCGTGTCCTACTGTCAGATAGGCGCAGCTCACTGATGTGTAATATCTGTAAATGTCAGCTGGCCTTAACCTGTTTTTCTATTTTCAGCAATCAGCTCATCCCTGTCTGGCAGTGGACTCTCTGGACTAAGTGGGCTGTTTTTCTAAACATGAATACAGTCGACCCTTGAGTTACGAACGGTTTGCCATACGAACATTTCGTGTAACGAACGATCTTTTTCAACTTAACGTACGAACAAATTTCGGATTCCGAACAGAAATTCGCGAAACACGTGAAGTCACGAACAAGAGTCTGACCGTCTCTCTCTCGCGCTCTCTCTCTTTCTATATATATATATATATATATATATATACAGTGAGCAAACATTCGCACAGCGGACGGTGTTTTTCCGGTGTTTTCTTTATATTTTGTAAAATTAAATATTAAAATGTCCCCAAAGAATGAGCAGAGGAAGCTTAGTGGTAAGAAAATGTTGTATAATTACTCCTGCCAGTAGCTGTCACTGTGTATCAGACAGAGGAGACAGTGAGTGAGAGAGAAGAAGGAAGTCGGCTGAGTAAAGTATTCTTTCTTTCGTGCAATAACACCTACAAAATACAACACTTGAAATAAAGAAGGAAATAATAGAGAAATATGAGTTATTGTTGTTTCTGGTAGATACATTTTATATAAAAAGAAGGAAATGTATTATGTGTATGGTACAGCACATGTACTGTACTGAAATGTGGTGTGTTTTATGTACAGTACAGTACTACTGTGTATTGTTTATTACAGTAATGTCTATTTTATAATTTAAGATTTAAGGGAAAATATACTTGTATTTATAACAAAAAAGAGCATTTAAGACATTAGAAGGGTTAGGGTAGGGGGTGGTTTGGGAGGTCTGGCACGGATTAATTCTATTTACATTATTTCATATGGGAAAAATAGGTTTAACTAACGAATATTAGACTTATGGACTTAAGAACAGCCCTTTGGAACCAATATACACAGTGTTTGTCTACATTAGCCGTGATGCACTGATTAGAGCCTTAAACGTATTTAGGTTTTCGGAATGTGTCCCCGTCTCTGGTGGATATAAGTGGGTGTTTCCTTGGGCATCAAGCTTGTCTGACTTGTTTCCTCTTTTGGACCCTGATGGTGGCCCATGAGTGTGAAAGTTACAAAGTCGTGTTCTTCTTCTTTCACCCATACTAATGTCACTGGATTAACAATTACAGCAAGGGCCTCACTTTTGGCACAGACTATGTTGCAAAGTGGCCGCAAAGCAAGCCGAACAGGAGGACGATCAATACATGATCATTTATTAATATATACATACACTGATCAGCCATAACATTAAAACCACCACTTGCTGTCCATTTTATCAGCTCCACTTACCATATAGAAGCACTTTGTAGTTCTACAATTACTGACTGTAGTCCATCTGTTTCTCTGCATGCTTTCACCCTGACCACCAAAGGACCACTATAGAGTAGGTACTATTTATTATTCAGCACTGCAGTGACACCGACATGGTGGTGGTGTGTTAGTGTGTGTTGTGCTGGTATGAGTGGATCAGACACAGCAGCGCTGCTGGAGTTTTTAAATACCGTGTCCACTCACTGTCCACTCTGTTAGACACTCCTACCTAGTTGGTCGACCTTGTAGATGCAAAGTCAGAGACAATCGCTCATCTATCTATCTGAGGTTTAAGTTGGTCATCTTCTAGACCTTCATCAGTGGTCAAAGGACCACTTATCTCACTGTCACTGCTGGACTGAGAATAGTCCACCAACCAAAAACATCCAGCCAACAGCACCTCGTGAGTAGCGTCCTGTGACCACTGATGAAGGTCTAGAAGATGACCGACTCAAACAACAGCACTAGATGAGCGATCGTCTCTGACTTTACATCTACAAGGTGGACAGTGAGTGGACACGGTATTTTTAAACCACACTAGCACAACACACACTAACACACCAGCACCATGTCAGTGTCACTACAGTGCTGAGAATGACCCACTACCCAAATAATACCTGCTCTGTGGTGGTCCTGACCATTGAAGAAGAGCATAAAAGGAGGCTAACAAAGCATGCAGAGAAACAGATGGACTACAGTCAGTAATTGTAGAACTACAAAGTGCTTCTCTTCATTGTGTTTTACGACTAATTTGCTCACATTAGGCCTACACTTAATCATGCCTTCAATCTATTATCTGCAGAGCCCCAGACGTCACCAAACTTAGCTCACTATCAACCACAAACTGCTTTGTAACGTTCTTCTTCCCTTTTTTGGCAAATGCTGCGTTTATGTTATAGGGGTCGAACCATAATTTCATCTGTAAGTAAAGTTTTTAGCTATTATAATAAGAGCAATAATTATTTTGCTATTTGCTGTTATCAGTTAGTCCTTTTTAAGGGTCTTTAGACTTTAGGCCCTCTTTACTCTGAATAGCGGGCCATGTATCTGCACAAAACATAATTTGTTAAGAGAGCAGCTAAAGTTCTTGAGTCAAAAGCTAAAGCTGCATAGCAACTGAACACTGCTCTTGCTTCTTAGGCTTAAGACGCACGGCCTTATGACTGACCCCGGATCAGTTTCTAAGTCAGTTTCTCACCACGCGCTCATTCACAGAGAGGAAACAGGGCTGAACACCGATCAGCTTTGTGCTTGTCCGGATAAAAAAGAGAAATGAGCGGAAACCTGTTTTTTTTAAAAGCGTATTCAGTCGAGGAATAGACCTTTCCTCTAAAAAAGGGACCCTAGGACCCTAAAAATCTGAAGCGAACAGACTGTCAGGCAAACACGGCCTGCCGCCGTATGTATGTTTGTTAGTGAAGTTGTAGTAGGTTTTTAGGTTAGACGCAGCTTAAGGTGTTTTACTGGAATGTAATTGGTAATGCATATAACACCCGGTGAGACTGGATATAGAATACAGAGCAAAGTATGCGGAAACATTCCTTAATACTAAGTCATTCTTGATTCTAGTGTTTGGGTGGCACAGCAGTCTGTCTAACAGAGATAAAGCCGCATGGGAGTAGCGCTTCATAGTCACTGCAAAAACAATTCCGACGATCTAATTAAGGCACCAGCATAAGTGGTAGAAATAAATACCAGCCGTGCTTAGTCTAGCTACCAAGGCTGGGTGTACCTGTCAAACTGAGGTGTAGCTTTTTTTTTTTAACTACACCTGTTCCCTACACCTAGTAAACATTACTTCTACACATGGGTCAACGCCTTATGAGCTTCCTTGAGACTCAGTCCGGGTTAATTCTTTACCCTCATTTGCTTATTTGCCCTGTAAACAACAGTGGGCTTTGATTATCATTATACTGTACATTTATTCTTACTATACCAAAGTTTTTAATTAGCTTAAAAGGTACACTGTCATCATTTTAATCATTAGCTGTTCTCACATTGAAGAAAACAATAAAATAGGTCAAGTGGCCACTTTTAGGCCCCTACGCAGGGCCCTTAAACCACAATCGGTCTCAATTGTAAGTCGCTTTGGATAAAAGCATCTGCCAAATGCTGTAAATCTAAATGAAACAGTTTAATCAAAGAAAAAATCCCCAAACAACGCTTTATATGTGTACCTGTCTATAAGCTCTGTTTGTCAGCCCCAAAGAACTGGCTATGACTAGATTGGCAGGCGCAATATCATTACGGGCAATAAAACCCATATGGTTTCTTCCCAAATAAAACCTGGGATGGGGAACTTGCTTTTATTTTAGTCTCTAAATGTCCATATTAATGCCACCACATAGTAGAGGAAAGGCAAAAGGGGTGCATCCAAAAGAATCTTGGTCCATAAGAAAAACTGTGCTCTGAGTTTGTATTTACCACATTTACCACAAGTTTTGGCACAATACATCATTGTGAAAGGTGAAACCACGGCCAGAATGATCTGAAGTGAAAAAACCACCACCTTGTGGTGGCTAAAGGTAGTACACTGCTTCTGTCACAGCTTAAATACAGTATATACACCGATCAGCCATGACATTAAAACCACCTGTCCAGGTTATCAGCTCCACTTACCATATAGGAGCACTTTGTAGTTCTACAATTACTGACTGTAGTCCATCTGTTTCTCTAAATGCTTTGTTAGCCCCCTTTCATACCACAGAGCAGGTATAATTTAGGTGGTGGATGATTCTCAGCACTGCACTGACACTCACATGGTGGTGGTGTGTTAGTGTGTGTTGTGCTGGTATGAGTGGATCAGACACAGCCGTGTCCACTCACTGTCCACGCCTACCTAGTTGGTCCACCTCGTAGATATAAAGTCAGAGACGATCGCTGTTTGAGTCGGTCATCTTGTAGACCTTCATCAGGAGTCACAGGACGCTGCCCACAGGGCCGCTGGTGGCTGGATATTTTTGGTTGGTGGACTATGACATACCAGTCTCATACCAGTACAACACACACTAACACACCACCACCATGTCAGTGGGAGAGTCCTGATTATTGAAGAACAACATGAAAGGGGGCTAACAAAGCATGCAGAGAAACAGATGGAATACAGTCAGTAATTGTAGAACTACAAAGTGCTTCTATATGGTGTGTAGAAGCCAGTAGTGCTGATCAGTGTATTATTCTGTGCTTTTTTAACAACAGTCAAAGTCAAGGCTTCTGTTTTATTTACATTTATTCATGAATTAAGATTATTTAGGCCGGACTGCAAATCTGCTGCTTCGTGGTCTCATGTGCATCCAAATGTGTAGCTCCAAATCTAAAAGAAAAAACAATTCGTTATAAATAATCTAACAATATTGAGTATAATGAACTACACTGGATATTAAAAAGATACTTATGTACAGTGGTATCCAGGTGAGGGGCGCTGTACAGTTGCTGACCATGTGCTCTGACGTCAGCTTCCAAAGATGCTAGGATATGCAGAATAGAATTTCATTGTACTGTACATGTATTGTTATTATTATTATTATGTGGCACATTAATGCTCACCTCTACCAGATAAGCTGATCGCTGTAAAAAGGTGGAGGAAATTGTCCTTTGACATAGGGTGGAAAAGGCTGGTCCCTAGAAATTGTCCTGGGGTAACATTCCTGAGATCGAGTTGGAAAGACTTTAGAACAACCCAGAAGAGACAGTGGTGAAACACTGAGAGGAACCAGACTTGACATGGAACATCATATCAGGCTTTCAACAAACATGAGAACCTGCTGCCAGTAGAACTGCTGCCGATCCCCGCTCTGATTGAGAAGAACGAAGCTAACACACGGCCCCTCCGACACGTAGGCGGCAGCCGTACGCATCTAATCACCGACGCTTTGACGTGCACAATGGGGATCAGCACCGTGTCCGGAGAGACACACCCCGCCCTGATCAGCACTCTTTTCCCCGTCTCTGTGCAGGCGCCATCAGTCAGCCAGCAGAGGTCGTAACTGCATTAGTTATGAGTTACGATGTATTCGAGATCGCAGCTGGTCCACACTTAACACAAAACTGCGCTAAATGATGTCTCTAAACCAGCTCACGAGACGTTTTCGTCCCGCACGTAAAGTTCTAAACAGCTCTGTACGTTTAAGTTCATCTTTTTGGAATTCTAGTTCTGTTCGGAGCCTAATCATGGTGAACCATAAGGATTCCTGAAATGCACCGAATCTGGTTCGCCAGTTATCAGTATCCGTCTCCTTCTGGTTCATTTCTGACTCCTTATGGTCTCCATCCCTGTTCTGCTCTCTTGACTGTTTCATCTTCTTCTTTCTTCTCTTCTTTTTCTGATCCGTCTCCTTCTCGGGTGTTGCTTCCTTCATTTCCTTTTTCTTTCGCTTCCTTCGTGTGTCTTGCTTTTCCTCATCAGATATGTTCTCCGTCTCAGACATCGCTCTGTCTTCCTTCTTTATTCGCCTCTTCCATCTCTGTTCTCCTTGCTCTTCCTTCCTTGCTTTCTTTATTTCCTTTTTCTTCTGCTTCCTTCCTGTGTCTTGCTTTTCCTCATCAGATACGTCCTCAATTCCCGTCTCCGTCTCAGACATCGCTCTGTCTTCCTTCTTTATGCGCCACTTCCACCTCTGTTCTACGTCCTCCTTCATTTCCATAAGAAACCGAGCGTCTTCTTGCTCTTCCTTCCGTCTTTTGCGTTCCATCTTTTCTAGCCTCTTCATCTCCTTCTCTGCTCTCTTTTTCTCCTTCTCAAGATCTTTCTTATCCTCGTCAATCTTCTTTTTGGTTTTCTCAATTCGTTTCCATTCTTCAGCGATTTCAATCCGTTTTCGGTTCTCACACCTATCCAGTTTTTCTTTCTGGCATTCGATTTCTTTTCTAGCAAGCCTCTGTTCCCATTTAGAAAGCGCTCGCTCTGTGTCCATCTCTCTCTCTAGGTCCTGTTTCTTTATCATCATTTTTGTCCTTTCGATCGCAGCATCTTTCTCAATTTCTAAGATTTCTGTGCAGGTTTCAGCCAGCTTCTCAGACCGAATGGCATTGAGTATTTTTTGCTCATACTCGTCCATCCTTTTTAATTCCCTCTCCATTCGCCTTGTTTTTCCTTCGACGGCCTGGTTTCTTAAAGCTATGGCCTCTCTCTGGAGCTCAAGATCTTGCTCTTGCTGGGGAAGCCTTTTCTCTCGTTCACGTATGCTATTTTTTACTGCTATCAGTCTCTCCCTTTTAAACTCCAGAACTGTCCTGTCTGATTCTATCTCCTGCTTCTGTGCAGCGATCAGTTTCGCTTCCTTTTCTAGCTTTTTGTTTTTCTTCCTTTCTACGTCGTTTAGACATGTTTGAATGTCCTGCAGCTGGAGTTTTAGTGAGCGCTCCTGCTCACTGATCTCCTTAACCTCCGTTTGTCTGTCTCTTTCCAACATCTGGATCTTTTCTTGCAGTTCTAAAATAGAAACATTACATTGTATTAATGTATCAGGCATAACGTACACTCACTGTCCATTTTATCAGCTCCACTTACCATATAGAAGCACTTTGTAGTTCTACAATTACTGACTGTAGTCCATCTCTTTCTCTGCATGCTTTGTTAGCCCCCTTTTATACTGTTCTTTAATGGTCAGGACCCCCACAGAGCAGGTATTATTTGGGTGTGCTGGTATGAGTGGATCAAACACCTCGCTGTCACTGCTGGACTGAGAATAGTCCACCAACCAAAAATATCCAGCCAACAGCGCCCCATGGGCAGCGTCCTGTGACCACTGATGGAGATCTCAAAGATGACAAACAGCAGCAATAGATGAGTGATCGTCTCTGACTTTACATCTACAAGGTGGACCAACTAGGTAGGAGTTTCTAATAGAGTGGACAGTGAGTGGACATGGCATTGCTGTGTCTGATCCAATCATACCAGCACAACACACACTAACACACCACCAAGTCAGTGTTCACCGCAGTGCTGAGAATGATCCACCACCTAAATAATACCTACTCTGTAGTGGTCCTGTGGGGGTCCTGACCATTAAAGAACAGCATGAAAGGGGGCTAACAAAGCATGCAGAGAAACAGATGGACTACAGTCAGTAATTGTAAAACTACAAAGTGCTTCTATATGGTAAGTGGAGCTGATAAAATGGACAGTGAGTGTAGAAACAATCGGTGTACATAAACATACATGTATAAGCAAATATACACATATCCTGACATCACATCCTTCACACCCAACTCTTCTTAAAACTGATGTTGGATCAGCCACATTCTATTGATTTGTTACAATTACGATTAACTCTTTTCCAGGGGTAACAATCACTGGGGCCTTCAAACAGCAAAGTGACTGAACTGGGAGATCCAGTAAAGTGTTAAAGGACTGACATCTGTTTTATATGACTTATGTTGGGTGTGCAGTTTGGCCTCACATAGCATTAGAGAGGTTGAATCCTATTGTCAATAGTTGCCACAACTTATCAAGCATGCCCATGATTAAGCCCTGTGCCCCCCCCCCCCCCCCCCCCTTCCCCAAAAACCTCAATTCTGATTCCCAAAACATCTACCAACAAACTAGACAAGCTAAACAAGGGTGAAGGCCACATTCATGTTATGATATCTGGTTATCAGAGAAAACCCTTACCAGCCTTAAACATGTTAAATTTCTTCTTATTGTCTTCATTCCATTCTGATAGGAGACTCTCCATGTCATGACCGAACTCGCAGCTGATGATATTCTGGAATTGCTCCATCTTGTCAAGTGTGGTAAGGTTCTCCTGAAGAAACCACATCTCCAGGTCCTCTACACATTCCTTAATAAGAAATGAAATGATTAATTTATATTCACTGTATTATGTATATAAAGCATTATTAATAATATATATAAATAATACTACTAATAATTTAATATTATTCAAAATAATAATATTTTATTATTATTATTAATAATCATGATTTTATACATACAATAATATTAATTTAAATTAATTTTAAAGTAACATTTAAAATACTACCATTACTACTACTTACTACTATTAATAATAATATTTAAAATACTACCACCACTACTACTACTAATAATAATAACATTTAAAATACTACCACCATTACTATTAATAATAATAATAATAATAATAACATTTAAAATACTACCACCACTACTATTATTAATAATAATAATAATAATAACATTTAAAATACTACCACCACTACTATTAATAATAATAATAATAATAATAACATTTAAAATACTACCACCATTACTATTAATAATAATAATAATAACATTTAAAATACTACCACCATTACTATTAATAATAATAATAATAACATTTAAAATACTACCACCATTACTATTAATAATAATAATAATAATAATAATAATAACAACATTTAAATTACTACCACCACTACTATTAATAATAATAATAATAATAACATTTAAAATACTACCACCATTACTATTAATAATAATAATAATAATAATAATAATAATAACATTTAAATTACTACCACCACTACTATTAATAATAATAATAATAATATTTAAAATACTACCACCATTACTATTAATAATAATAATAATAATAATAACATTTAAAATACTACCACCATTACTATTAATAATAATAATAATAATAACATTTAAAATACTACCACCATTTCTATTAATAATAATAATAACATTTAAAATACTACCACCATTACTATTAATAATAATAACATTTAAAATACTACCACCACTACTACTAATAATAATAATAATAAATTCAACCAACCATATTTATTCAACACTAGACGTCTGATTAAGACTTGAGGTCTGTTCAGTAGCTCGTTGCTCATTAAAGTGACCTAATGAAGATGTCAGACGCTTTGTTAATGTGGTTTATGCTTTGTGACGTCACAGTGGCTGTAACCTCGCTGCTCCTGATGACGCCATCAGCGATGAAAGCCAAAGGAGTCGATTCTTTTGGTAAGCGGATTCAATTAATATGACTCAGCATGCATTAGCGTTCATACAGGCGCCACTTACATTACATTAATGCATGTTTAAATAATAAAGTAAGTATTTTTACATTAAATATTAATGCAGATTAAATGTATTATCGATTTCTATTAAAAAGGTTGAAAGTGTAACACACACACTTAATAAATTGAACACTTTAGGTATCAATAAAGAGTCTCGTCGACTACAAGCAGTTTTTGAAGCCACAACTAGAGGGCAGCAAATACTTATATAAGCAAAACGGCACATATACTGACATCAAGTTCGCTACATTTGTTAAAAATGCAAGCAAATGATTCATTCACATCAAATGTTGCTCCTAAAACAGAAAATTCATAAGATTATGACCATTGACAGGTGAAGTGAATAACACTGATCATCTCTTCATCACGGCACCTGTTAGTAGGTGGGATTTATTAGGCAGCGAGTAAACATGGCTAGACGACTGGGTCAGAGCATCTCCAGAACTGCAGCTCTTGTGGGGTGTTCCTGTGATAAACCGGCGACAGGGTCATGGGCAGCCAAGGCTCACCGATGCACGTGGGGAGCGGAGGCTGGCCTGTGTGGTCCGATCCAACACTCGAGCTACTGTAGCTCAAACTGCTGAAGAAGTTAATGCTGGTTCTGATAGAAAGGTGTCAGAATACACAGAGCATCACAGTTTGTTGTGTATGGGCCAGTCAGGGTGCCCATGCCGAAAGCGCCCACAATGGGCACGTGAGCATCGGAACTGGACCAGACCACGGAGCGATGAAAGAAGGTGGCCTGGTCTGAAGAATCACGTTTTCCATCCATGTGGATGTTACTTCGACACGTACGACCTACCTAAGCACAGTTGCAGACCATGTACACCCTTTCATGGAAACGCTATTCCCTATATAGGAGGATAATGCGCCCTGCCACAGAGCAAAAATGCTTCAGGAAGGGTTTGAGGAGCACAACAATTCAATCAAGCATCTGTTGGATGTGCTGGACAAACAAGTCCGATACATGGAGGCCCCACCTCACAACTTAGAGGAGTTCAATCTACAGGATCTGCTGCTAACATCTTGGTACAAGATACTACAGCTCACCTTCAGGGGTCTAAGGGTGTCCATGCCTCGACGGGACATGGGGACCAACACAATATTAGGAAGGTGGTCATGATGGATCTGTGTATATTCACAATACATCCACAGGTATCAAATACAAACTTGTAAAACAAAAGAAATTCAGTAAATCTAACGACACCCAATATTTTATTTATGTTCAGCTTTATAGATACATAGCATGAAGTGACAAATCACAATTAAATAGAATCTGGAGCAGAAAAAAAGCAGTCTAGATTGTGACAAAGCCCAGTGATTAAAGTAACATAGCTCATCCCCAATGACCTTCATTAATACAATGATAATACTTGATCCACAACAAACCCAGTGTACGAATATCCCTAATGCACTTGTTTAAATGTTATTAATCACATAATGTTGGTTTAAAAAAACAGAGATATTGCTGCTCCTGTAAAGGCACCAGAAAATGAGAAAATCATCATATTATATTTACACATGAGAATTAACAATATATGACACATAGATACAGGAAAACCAATCATCTGGAGAAGAATAAGAACAAATTAAATACTTTGTCACTGCACAAACATTAAAAAGATTAACAAAAAAGATCAACTGCTTTCCTGTGTGGCGTCCGAAACTTCTCTTCGTACATGAAGCCACAGTTGGACTATACAGTCACTAAATACATCAAATGAATACATACATACATACACACATATATTTATACATCTTTCTCTTTGCGTGTCCTATTTATTTGATTATCAAATGTGTATAGGAATCTACCTTGTAGACAGTGAGATACATCTAACACTTGGAGGAGTGTTAGCCTACGTAAAAACAAGAAGTGACAGCAGAAAAAAAAGGTTGTCCGTTGTCCTAAATAAGATTCCTTTTCAATCCTTCGAGGTTGAACTCGAGAACCAACTACAGTCCTGGCACAATTCATCTTGCCACCCATATGAACAGATTTTATAAAATAGATTAGACTAGTATGCACTAGAAAAGTAACAAACAGGAACCGCCTACTAACTTTTGCATCATGTGACCAATATGTACATCCCTACACTCCATACACACTTGGTGCAAAGTGGCATAAATATGTTGCATCGTACCAAACTACTATCAACATTAAGTATATATACACTGATCAGCCATAACATTTAAACCACCTCCTTGTTTCTACACTCGCTGTCCATTTTATCAGCTCAACTTACCATGTGGAAGCTCTTCAATGGTCAGGACCCCCACAGAGCAGGTATTATTTAGGTGGTGGGTCATTCTCAGCGCTGCAGTGACACTGACTCGATGGTGGTGTGTTGACTGAGAATAGTCCACCAACCAAAAACATCCAGCCAACAGCGCCCCATGACCACTGTTGAAGATCTCAAAGATGACCAACTCAAACAGCAGCAATAGATGAGCGATCGTCTCTGAGTTTACATCGACATGGTGGACCAACTAGGTAGGAGTGTGTAACAGAGTGGACAGTGAGTGGGCACGGTATTTAATCCACTCATACCAGCACGACGCACACTAACACACCACCACCAGTGTCAGTGCAGTGCACTTGTGGGGGTCCTGACCACTGAAGAACAGAGTAAAAGCAGGTTAAAAAAGTATGTAGAGAAACAGATGGACTACAGTCAGTATTTGTAGAACTATATGGAAAGTGGAACTGATAAAATGGACAGTGAGTGTAGAAACAAGGAGGGAACACACAAGGGAATGTTTGATGCAGGTCGGTTCGGTTCGGCTTAGTGGTTAGGGTACTGGACTAGTAATCAGAAGATCATTTGTTTAAGCTCATCTGAACCGCTGAGCAAAGCCCTTAATCCTTAACTGCTTGCACTGTATTCAGTCGAAAATGTCAGCAGCAGATCAGTTTTGGCGCTCATGTCCCACCAAAAACGAGGGACGATTCGGATCCGTGCACCCCTAATGATACCCGTTTAATATATAGACTACTGTATGGAATGTATTACAATGAAGACAAGTGGAACTTAGGACAAACTGACTGATATCACTCACTAAGAAACACATTAGGAAACTATCTTAACAATAATATTTGACCCTTTGGTAGAAATACCACAAAATAAGAACCATTTACAACAGCAGCTCGATTGGTAAAAGAACAAGATGTGTATGATAAAGTATATATGGCACACACCCATTAGAACAGATCTGCGACATAAAAGAACTACCTAATTCTAATAATTTTCCATGCCAATGACCTGCAAGCCTATAAACTGATTACCAGCTCACACAAGAAACAAAACATCCTTCATTAATCTTTAAATATTCTGTGCAAATGTACTTTTCCTTTATAAACCCATTATATTTTCCTCTGATCTGTTTGTACCTGCAGAACGAAATGCTACTCCACTACCAGCAGATCACTAGGTGTCCTCCGTTTGTCCTTGCTACATCCGTGAGCTCAGTGGAGGCCACTGTTGTTATAGTAGCTGGGAACCGTGGGCTTATAGTTTACTGTGGGCAGGCTGAGCGTGCTGGCACTCTTGTGCTTGTTCTTCAGCCCCCAGTTGATGAACGAGGTCTTCTTGGAGACCTTGCGTGCTTTCGGGTGTTTGTCGTCATCGTCGTGGGCCAGGCAGATCATGGAGTAGGTTTTCGGGAGGCCGCCGGAGTATGTGGCGCTTTTCGCTGGCTGTTTTAGAATGATAGGATGCAAAAGAGGTTAGCTATGGTTCATCACTGATTATAGCAGATTTTATATAAAGAGGGTCATCAATCGCTCCAGAAAATTACATCTACAGTACCCGGACACACCGCAACCCTCACCAGGATGAAAAATAAGAAAGCAAATGGTATGTTAGAACATTTATACGGGGCGCTCAGGTGGCGCAGCGGTAAAAAGACACGCTGCAACCAGAGCTGGATTCTGAGTACGTCGTATCGAATCCAGCTCTGCTTCACCGGTTCGAGGCCGAGTGGCTGTATGAGCAACGAATGGCCCGGTTGCTCAGTTGGGGGGCGGGACAAAGAACTGGACGTGGGTCTCTCTCTGTCAGAATGCGATTATGACCTCTGCCGGCTCATCAGAGGCGCCTGCACAAGAGATGAGGAAGACTGCCCTTAGGGTGTGTCTCTCCGCATGCGACGCTAGGTGGCGCCACACTCATCAATAAGTGGGTGGTAAAAATGCATCCGGCTGCTGCCCATGTTTCGGAGGGGATGTGGGTTAGCTTCGATCTCCTCGGTCAGGGCGGGGTTCGGCATAGACAGAGAGGAAAAGCACGATGCAAATTGCACGAACAATTGGATGCGCTAAAGGGGGAGGAAAAGGGGAAAAATTAAAAATAAATAAATAGAACATTTATACGACATTTAGCAGACGCCTTTATGCAAAGCGACTTACAGTACAGTTACAGTACACAGTCTGAGCAATTGAGGGTTAAGGGTCTTGCTCAAGGGCCCAACAGCAGCAGTGGTGGGGCTTGAACCAGCAACCTTCTGATTACTAGTCCAGTACCTTAACCACTAGGCTACTGTTTGTAAATATAATAAGCTTGTTTAAAAAAAAGGGTTAAATACGCCCAGGTGGCGCAGCAGGATATTCTGCTAGCACACCAGCACTGAGATTCTGAACTCCACGGTTTGAAGCTCGGTGTTGCCTCCGGTCGGCTGGGCGCAATCTGGCGGGCATAACTATGGGTGGGTGGGTGGGTGGGTCTTCATACACCGTGCAGGGGCGAGAAGAGCAGGGCTGTGCACGTGTCGGAAGAGACGTGCTCTCCTCAGATGCAATCGGGTATCCCTCAGCAGCGGAAGACATATTGAGTGCGCTAAATCGGGAGGAAAAGGGGGGCGGGGTGTGTGGTGATGGAAAACTCCAGGTTAGAATGTGTCTGGAACAAAAGATCTGTTATTGGGGTGTAGATTCTCATCTTTTCCCCATGGGTAACATGGATACTGCTTCAAGCTTGGCTTAGCACTCCGTTTTACTACTATCAGTGACCAGCAGACCGTCAATAAAGTCATTAGAGAAATTTTAAATGGGAGAGAAGTGTTACCATTGGCTGGCTGCTGCTGTCCATCAAGCTGACGGCTTTAATGTCGATGCCTTCCTCGTCCACGTCTTTCAGCAGCTTCATGACATCACTGACACCCATCCATTTACAATCGGTATCGCCCACGGCAACCAGATAATCGCCCTCCTTTATGCCATTGGCCTGTTACAGAGATAACCACAAACCAAAAGAAAAGAGAGTAAGACAGTGATAAAGTAAATCATGTTTTCAGACACTAATGTTCATTCTGTACTGCTTGTCAAAAGGTATCTCTCTCTCTCTCTCACACACACACACACACACACACACACACACACACACACACACACACACACACACACACACACACACACACACAGGACTAGATAATATATGCTATCACAAGACAGTGAATGAAGGATGCACACGGAAGGCTATTTTTGACCAAAACCACAGCTGCATTAGACAGCTCAAAAGAAAATAAGACCCACAACACAAAAAAGTACTAAACAAATACATATATGAAAAATATGTTCCGTTTTTATACACACTGATAATACAATTATTGTTTACATTTTATGTTATGTGTTTTACAGAAATCCGGGCCTGTAACACCTAATTAGCAAAGCCAGGGTCAAAGAATATCCATAAATGTTTCAAAGAATATCCAAAAAAGGAAAAATTCCCCCCCTAGGGGTGATGATAACTGAATGAAGTGTGGATCATGGTTCACCCAACTGTACTGGTTTTGTCCAAGACTGACATACTGATCAGCCATAACATTAAAACCACCTCCTTGTTTCTACACTCACTGTCCATTTTATCAGCTCCACTTACCATATAGAAGCACTTTGTAGTTCTACAATTACTGACTGTAGTCCATCTGTTTCTCTGCATGCTTTGTTAGCCCCCTTTCATGCTGTTCTTCAATGGTCAGGACCCCCACAGGACCACTAGAGCAGGTATTATTCGGGTGGTGGATCATTCTCAGGACTGCAGTGACACGGACATGGTGGTGGTGTGTTAGTGTGTGTTGTGCTGGTATGAGTGGATAAGACACAGCAGCGCTGCTGGAGTTTTTAAACACCTCGCTGTCACTGCTGGACTGAGAATAGTCCACGAACCAAAAATATCCAGCCAACAGCGCCCCGTGGGCAGCGTCCTGTGACCACTGATGAAGGTCTGGAAGATGACCAGCTCAAACAGCAGTAGATCAATCCAATCTGTGGTGGTCCTGACCATTGAGGAACAGCATGAAAGGGGGCTAACAAAGCATGCAGAGAAACAGATGGACTACAGTCAGTAATTGTAGAACTACAAAGTGCTTCTATATGGTAAGTGGAGCTGATAAAATAAACAGTGAGTGTAGAAACAATGAGGTGGTTTTAATGTTATGGCTGATCAGTGTATTTCACCCTGTCAACCTTGGGGAAATGCCTGGACTGAAACTAAACCCCAGTGCTGCCGAAAAGCATATTCTTACCCTAGATGGCTTGAGATATAAAGACTTTAAAACAAAGCTTTTACCATACAGCTTTTAATTTAATTTCTACCTGCTTATAAACATACATTTACGTTCACATTTACAGTACAGAAAAACTAAAGTGGTCAAGAAAAAGCCAAAGGAAGCCAAAGGGTTAAATTACTGACCAAAATAAAGTAATAATAGTAAATTAATATTAATGGTAACAAAATAATTGTAAAAGAAATGTATATGTGATATCTAAATAACACACACTTTAAGTTTGCATTATGTATGAATTATGTATGAATATAATTAGAATGATTAAATTACTGCTAGAATTATTTTGTAACATGACATCAGATCAGTAAAGGAAGCTGATTTTGTTCTTTCCCTGTGGCTGTGGGAATCATGCAGAAAACTGGTATCTTACCCTTTGTCCCAAAAAAGAAAAAGAGACAAAAAAACAGGCTTAGGGCATTAGTGTGATTATGTATGTGTGATAATTATACGTATAAGGAAGACGATAAGGTTCACCAAGGAAGAATGGTATTCAGTCAAGAATTAGTCTGTGTGTTTTCCTTCTCATTAAACCAGATCACTAATAGAAACCTAATGAGGGAGAGACAGAGCGCTGCAGGAAGAGCTTAAGCGGCTTTATTACATAAAGCTTTTGTTTGGTTAAAGAATGAATGACTTACATAATGGCTAATGCATGAGAAAATCACAACAAGAAACGTGTTTAGATTGTAGGGGAGATGTGTGGTATGTGTTGGTCAGCTGATCTGTATATCTGCAGTGATGTGTATATCCGGACGTAGTATATGATTAGATTTGGTGTATGAGTAGTGTGTGCATATATACTCACAGCTGCATGACAGAGAGGGTCAAGTGACTGAATCTGGACAGGTGCCTCGCCCTTCAGTGTGAAACCTAGATCTCTGTCCTCTACCTTCACCCTGACAGTGCGGGGTGTCGTCAATCTCTGCTTGGCTGAGAATATGGACAACGGCCCCTGCAACACACACAAATACATACACACATACAGCGCAACCGTAAGTATAACAAAACACTACCAATGCAACCTATAATTAGGGACAAACTAAAAGACATGTCAACCGTAACAATGTCTTGAATTGACTGCTTCGGAAGTTACACAGTCTAATACATAGTTATTATAAGTACTAAATACTCATCCTAGATGGCATAACAATTAGCATGTATTAATAATACATAATAGCATATATGTATTCTAATAATATACACGTATTAAGCAAAAAAAGAATTAAACAGATCTTTCACATCATTGGGAAGTAAATTTCAGTGTCTCCTTTTGGCAGAATTGCTGTAATTTAGCCACATTGGAGGGTTTTTGGCCTGGAACTGTGTGTTTAAAGTCCTAGGACAGAATCCCAATAGGGTTGAAGTCCAAGCCACACAAATATTGTCTTGTTACAAACCTTTCATTTGAGTTTTATATCACAGGATTTTCTGGTAGAGAGCAGAATACAGTTTGCTCCGTGTTTATGTTCAACCAACTGTTCTGTATTACAGCTACATTTTGCTACTTGTTGATACTAAGCTTAAAGTACTGAAATAGTACTTCCTAGTACTGAGATAGTTGGGGCCTCCATGGATCAGACACCAGGACCCAAGATTTCTCAGCAGAACATTGCCCAGAGCAACCCACTGCCTCCTCTGGCTTACCTTTTTTTCCATAGTACATCCTGGTGCCATAGTACAGCTCTTCCCCCAGTGACATACAATATATAATTATTTTATAAAAAAATAAATAGTGACCATGCCCAAAGAGTAATTTTGGCTTTACAGGAAGAAGGATACATTGAGCATCAGGTTGCCTCAATACTTGCAGCTGGCATTGAGGACAACGTAGGTACAGACTGGCAGAGGGCAAAAACAACTAGAATAAAGTGTAGATGAAGTCATCTAGGGGCGGAGCTTGATTGGACTATCAAGGACTGGAAACTGGTCATCTTCCTTCCCTGATTAGTCAGTCCAGCTTTCATTTGGCCCAACATTAGTTTGACTAATAGTTAGACAGAGACCTTGAGAGGCCTACAAGTCACAGTTACTTGCACCCACTGTGAAATCTGGTGGAGGATTGGTGACGGATGTTTCAGCAAGGCTGGAATCGGGCAGATTGGTATTTAGTACGGACACATGAATCAAGCTATGTACATACTTGTACATACATATCAGGTCTGGTTCCACTAGGTTCCAGTCTTGTCTGTGTAGATGCCAAGCTGGCCAATAGTACCACTTAGAAGCAAACCTTCACCAATGGGGTTCAAAATCTCAGCAGTGGTGGGCTAGTGCCAACATTTAGTAGTGGTCTCTTATTTTTCCATTGACCAGTGCAAATATTTGTAATGTAATGTTCACCTTTTCTTTTAGGGACAGTGGTAGCCTAGTGGGTAGATCGTTAGATTGTGGGTTCGAATCCGGGCTCTGCAATGCAGCCACTGCTGGAACTTTAAGCAAGGCTCTTAACCCTGTATTTGTAAATATGACAAATAAAGGTGTTCTTTCCCAGTTAGTTTTAAAATACCATTTTGTCATTTATAAATAATAAAGCATTTTATGTTATTTACAAATGACAAAAGTATTCCTTATGTCATTGTTATGTTTAAGTCTCAAACTTGCACTGAAGTAGGTTAGTTAGGTCTAGCTGTAGGCCAAAAACAGTGCCAGGCCAACCAGTTTGTCTGCCTGTGACAGTCTGGGTGTGGCTGTTAGTTATCCACCAAAACACATACACTTCCATGAACAACATTAGTCTGTGAAAGTGTGCACTACTCATGTGTAGAATGTAGATAGATACACCACAATATACACTAATCAGCCATAACATTAAAACCACCTCCTTGTTTCTACACTCACTGTCCATTTTATCAGCTCCACTTACCATATAGGAGCACTTTGTAGTTCTACAATTACTGACTGTAGTCCATATATTTCTCTGCATGCTTTGTTAGCCCCCTTTCATGCTGTTCTTCAATGGTCAGGACTCTCCCAGGTCCACTACAGAGCAGGTATTATTCAGCACTGCAGTGACACTGACATGGTGGCGGTGTGTTAGTGTGTGTTGTGCTTGGAGTTTTTAAATAGCGTGTCCACTCACTGTCCACTCTATTAGACACTCCTACCTAGTTGATCCACCTTGTAGATGTAAAGTCTGCCGTCTGACTTGGTCATCTTCATCAGTGGTCACAGGACGCTGCCCATAGGGCGCTTTTGGTTGCATATATTTTTGGTTCGTGGACTATTCTCAGTCCAGCAGTGACCGTGAGGTGTTTAAAAACTCCAGCAGCGCTGCTGTGTCTGATCCACTCATACCAGCACATCACACACTAACACACCACCACCATGTGGAGCTGATAAAATGGACAGTGAGTGTAGAAACAAGGAGGTGGTTTTAATGTTATGGCTGATCAGTGTAAATGAGATGTTGGTCATTTGTTAGCCAGTACAGTTAATTCTGGGATGTAATGTGAAAACACCATTTCACCTCTGTTATTCGTGTTAGAATGCTTTTCCACACCGTACAAACTCTAAGCTAAACCCTCATTGATTCCCCCTTCAGATTCTCTTTCACCTCGGATGAGTGCGATACAAGTTTGTAAAACCATTGTGGAAAAGCGGTCTATTTATGTGGGTCTGTTTAACAGCACACAAGCTCAACATAAGTTTAACAAAATCAGAAACAGTAGTGTAGATCCTAGAGCTTTGCTGTGCTGTGAACAGACCCATAAAATATGTGAAAAAATGGAAAAAATTAGTGACCCACATACCAGTCGGTGGAACAAGTCTTTGACTTTCACCTTTGTGGTTGAAGGGACTTCAAGTTCTGCACTCTGCTCAGTTTTTGCTGTTAATGGAAGAGAGAAGAGTGTTATCTAGTGTTTGTGTTATAAACACAACTGAAATCATTACCACGGACTCAAATGTGCTCTGGTACCTGGAATTTGAAACACAGCCGTACCTTGTAACTCAACGTCCCCTAAACTAAACTCAAAACGTCATCAAAGTGCGCATATGAGACGAATCTGCATTTGTGTGGAAGAACAGTCAGATTCACTCTGAAAGCTCCTCATGTATCTGTGTTTATCTGGATTTTCCTCACTGTTTCACTTTTAAACTTGTGTTACAGCTCAGGGTGCTGAGAAATTGCAAGAATCAGCTTTTTATATTATATTTGTGATACTTTCAGTGTATACGTGTCAAAAACAACCCCATTATTTTACATAAGTCCACGGAACCATGGAACGCATTAACAGGTTTCCCATACATCCTTATAGGAAAAAATTCCTTGAAACTCAACGCCTTTTTTTAAAATATATTTTGTTGATGCATTTTCTCCCTTTTAGCGCGTCCAGTTGCCCGATTGCGTCATGCTTCCTCTCCACTAATGCCGACCCCTGTTCTGATTGAGGAGAACAAAGCTAACCCACGGCCCCTCCGACATGGGGCAGCAGCCGTATGCATTTTTCACCTACGCTAGACGATGAGCTGCAGATCAGCACTGTGTACGGAGACACACACCCTGATCAACGCACTCTTTCCCCGTTTCTGTGCAGGCGCCATCAATCAGAGAGAGTCCCTATCCGGCCTAATATCCAACTTAAAACCGCACCCCTATATGAACAACAGCCAATCGCTGAGACTCGATACGATGTGTTCGAGATCCCAGCTCTGGTGTGCTAGCGTGTGTTTTTACCGCTGCGCCACCTGAACGGCAAACTCAACGCCTTTTGAACTCAACGCCACTCCCAGAACCAACTGATGTTGAGTTTCAAGGTACATCTGTACTGTTTTAATTTTTCAATATTTGTGGATGTTTTTGCATTTGAACGGAATTGGTTCACAATTCTGATAATACGAACATGAACATGACTGCAGGGAATCATAACCACTCAGTTTTGCATCTGATATTCTGACCATTACTAAGGTTAAGCATGTTAAGGTGAGGACCGCTCGACCTGGGAATCAAACCCAGGACCTTCTTGCTAGGCAAAAAGCCTTGGCCAGTTCGCCAGTCCATCACAGGGCAAACATACACACACACACACACACACACACACTTAGGGTAATTTTAGTATCTCCAGTTAACCTAACTGGATGTCTTTGGACTGTGGGAGGAAACCGGAGCACCCGGAGGAAACCCACACAGACACAAGGAGAACATGCAAACTCCACACAGAAAGGACCCGGACTGTTTGACCTGGGAATCAAACCCAGGACCTTCTTGCTTTGGTTACTGTGAGCTACTGTAGCCAAAATTAAATTCCTTATATGTGTAAGTAGCCAATTAAGCCCTATTCTGATGAAAAAGTGTCCTTTTATAGTGCCGCACTGACGCTTACCCAGCTCTCTAATGCAATCATGCTGATTTAACTCTTCATGCTGATTGTGTTGATTCTAATCAGCTAGTAATCACTTGGTAAGCACTTTCACACTCAGGTTGCGTGTGAGATATTTACAGCACACATTTATCAGCCATTATCCATTATCACGTCTACATATTATTAATGTGCTGTATATGAATATGAACTATTTCATTCCTAATTCTAACATTTTTGTCCGACTCACAGATTATTTCTGGTGCCTCCATGAAGTCTGTGAACTCGTCCTTATTTTCGTTTTGCTCCAGTTTCCCGAGTGAATATCTGTGGCTGGCTTCCAGGATGGCCTTGAGGACGTCGAGGTCGCGGAGATGACGGCAGAACCCCTGGACACGCACTGCCTCTTCCTGTTCCGAAGTCGCACGTCTAAGATGAGCCTTGCCTAAGGAGTAGGATAGGGTAGGTTGTGCGACGTTAGCCTTGGGTGTTTACTATAAATATAATAGTGTTTACTTTAAATATGATTCTTTTTCTCCCGATTTTTAGCGTGTCCAATTGCATTACGCTTCCTTCCTACTGGTGCTGACTCCCGCCCCCGATTGAGGAGAGGGAACTGACACACGCCGCTCCGACACGTGCGCAGTACCGACTGCATCTTTTCACCTGCACGTGGCGAGTTCATATGCGGATCAGCCTTGTGCACGGAGAGCCACACCCTGATCAACATATTATTCCCCGACTCTGTGCAGGCCAGCAGAGGTCATAACTGCATCAGTTATGAGTTCCCTATCTGGCTTGATGAACAACAGCCAAACGTTGTTCATGTGGCCACCCAGCCCAGCCATAGCAGACCTGAGATTCGATATGATGTATTCGAAATCCCAGCTCTGGTGTGCTAGCATGTGTTTTACCGGAATATAGAAAGATTAAACGAGACTTCTCACCTACGCGACACCTTTCCTGTTTGTCCTTCAAGATCTCGAGGGCCGAGAGTCCGTCAGGCATGTTGTCATACAACTGAGATAGAGCCTTCTCCTGTTTATCATCATCATCACTGGGGGTTACTGTGCAAACAAATCAGAATACATACGATAAAGGTCATTTCCCCTATAGTGCTCTATTATTTAGTCCTGAATTGGATAGGACGCTTGCTTTAAGTCACATTTAGAACGACAAACGTTTGTTTTCTGTATGTGTGGAGTTTTGCTACTCTAATTTTCGCATAGCTGTGAATGAATGATTGTTTGATGCCAAGCCTACCTTGTACATTCATTCCATACCATACAGACATTGTGGGTAAACAATAATACTGACTGTAGGGCATCTGTTGCTTTGTACACTTTGCCACTCCCCATACTCCATACTCCATGTATCAATAGAGAGGAACTCCCATATGATCCCTATTGACCTGAAGTTATTTGGGTGGTGGACCATTCTCAACACTTTGATGACACTAACATGGTAAGAACATGGTAGCTGTTTTGGTATGCGTGTATCAGGTGCAGCAGTGTTGTTGGGATTTTCATAATATGAACAGCCCTTTTTCGGTTCAGATTCAAGCATAGCTGTAATAATTAGACTTGAATAAATAGACTTGATTTCGCAAGAACTGTTTTAAGGATTGCTTGTGCAGATGTCCCACAATAGTAATCAAAGCTAGATCAAATACAGACGATCAGAAATGTACACACAAAACTTAATTGTGATAGTAAATTAATACAGAGTAATTAATGTCAGCTTAGAATATCATGCTACACATTGCTACCATGATTCAAGGTATTAAAGTGTGTATACATTTTGGCCCTCTCTGAAGAAGCATTTTAAAAGACATTAAGATAAAAACACCTGATTGAATCGAAGAAAACCAGGCCGTGAAAAGCCCCTCAGGTTCAGATTCACTGACGGAGGTCTGTTTAATGTTAAAGCCACATCACTGAAGGCATCTGTGATTTATCAGACATAGCATGGCAGATCTAAGCATGGAGCTGTGGGAGCCTGCTGTTCCTGGCACTCGCAGTGAACTGATAAAAAGTTCTGCCCTTCGTATCCTGGTATCCTGAGCCAGAAGTCTGTTTGAACTCTGTATTACATAAACCTATTTGCACTCGTGTTTTCTTAACTATTTGTTCTGCTTCTGGCTTTCTTTTCTTTTTTTTTCAATTGCCCGATTGCGTCACGCTTCCTCTCCACCAATGCAGATCCCCGCTCTGATTGAGGAGAACGAAGCAAACCCGCGCCCCCTCCGACACGTGGGCAGCAGCCGTACGCATCTCATCACCTACACTTTGACGAGTGCAGTGCAGCTTAGCGTTGTGTACGGAGAGACACACCTGTACCTGAGAGCACTCTTTTCTCATCTCTGTGCAGGCGCCACCAATCAGCCAGCAGAGGTCGTAATTGCACCAGTCATGAGAGAGAGACCCCATCCGGCTTAGTCCCGCCCATCTGAACAACAGGCCAATCGTCGTCCATGTGGCCGCTCAGCCTCAGCCGACAGGCAGAGCCGAGATCCGATACGATGTATTCGAGATCCCGGCTCTGGTTCCAGCGTGTGTTTTTACCGCTGCGCCACCTGAGCGGCCTGCTTCTGGCTTTCTAGTTTTTTTAGTAGAATCCATCTGGATGTAGGGTAGCAATGTTAAACTAGGTCACTAGATCACATTTATAGAGCTTGCTTTTTGCACATGGGCACAGTCATGCTAAAACAAGTAAGAGCCTTCCCTAAGCTGTTGCTTCAAAGCTGGAAGCATATAATTCCCTATAAATAACAGAAAAGAACATAAATTCAATAATTAAAAGTGTGTCCTAATACTTTTGTTCATACAGTGTATATATACTTACACTGATGGTCTATTAAAGATGTGGAGACATAGTAATGGGCGAGGCCACGGTAGTAATGGATCTTCACTTGTGCCATTGTAGACCAGAAGAGGGGCACATTGTCTTTAATAGGGGTCTGGATCATGGACTGATGCACCTGTTCATACACATCTGCCACCTGTAACATAAAAAAAATCATAAAGTAATAAATTACTAGCACAAAACAAACAAAAACTAATACAAATGTACACTTAAATAAGTTCAAATCTAGTCTGGATCACCATTTGGTTCAGTTTGGTTAACATACAGTGGTAGCTCAACAGCTAAGGTACAGGACTAGTAATTGTAAGATGCTGGTTTAAGCCCCACATGTGCAAGGTTGCCACTGTTGGGTCATAATGTTATGCCTGATCGGTGTACATATTGAGTTTAAATAGTGCAAAACATATCGAAACATTACTCTGGCAGCTTCCTGAGCAATCCTGAGCAGGCTGAAGAACTCGTTGCGGACGCCCTGCAGATTGATCTTGTCGTACAGGCACTCCTGCGCCTGTGCTAGCATCATCCTTATCAGCATGCTCAACATGGCAGGGCTCATGTCGTAGCTGGGAGTGTGCGTGAACGTCTCTTTGAGGTAATTGAGCACACCTAGGATATAAACAGACAAGGGTCAATGTTTTAAAGCGTGCTAACGCAATACTACATGAAATGAGAAGATGGGAGGATGAGAAGATGACAATGTTCCAGACATGTGTAGGACGTCACTATATCTGCGGCTTTTATATTTTGGTTGAAACGGTGAGGGCAGAGGGGAGGAGTAGTAATCGGTCGTGTCTAAGAGACTGAGAGGGAGCTTATAGTCCGGATTTAGCGCCATCTGATTTCCACCTTTTTGGATGCTCAAGAAGCTTTAAGGGAAAGAAGATTTTCATGTGATGATGGAAAAGCAGCGGTGCATCAGAGGCTACACGCGCAACCAAAAACGGCATTAAAAAGTTGGTACGACGCTGGAAAAAATGCATCTTAATGTGACGATCCTCGTATCTGCAACTAATTACTATCCACATTGGATAGTAACCTACCAGCTGATTGTTGCAGGGCAGCGATGGCATCGTTGAGGCCGGCCTGTGCGTGTCTGTCGCAGCGTGTACCGATCTGGCTGTAGAGTGCAGCCATGTTGAACAAGATGCTGGCTTTTTCCAGGGAGATATTCTTCTGGCACACTGGCACTCCTGTAAAAGAGTCATACCTGCACAAGACAAGATGTGTTTGCGTCATCAGATGGGGGAAAATGCAGGTTACAAAAAAAATCAACTATTAAGCTTTAAGGAATAAGCCAGTAGTCCAACTGTGCCAAACTCTAGAGAACTCATCAGTCTGGTGCACCCACCTTATTTATTATGTACACTGATTAGCCATAACATTAAAACCACCTCCTTGTTTCTACACTCACTGTCCATTTTATCAGCTCCACTTACCATATAGGAGCACTTTGTAGTTCCACAATTACTGACTGTAGTCCATCTGTTTCTCTGCATGCTTTGTTAGCCCCCTTTCATGCCGTTCTTCAATGGTCAGGACCCCCACAGGACCACTACAGAGCAGGTATTATTTAGGTGGTGGATTATTCTCAGCACTGCAGTGACACTGACCACTGATGGTGGTGGTGTGTTAGTGTGTGTTGTGCTGGTGGATCAGACACAGCCGTGTCCACTCACTACCTAGTTGGTCCACCTTGTAGATGTAAAGTCGGAGACGATCGCTCATCTATTGCTGCTGTTTGAGTCGGTCATCTTCTAGACCTTCATCAGTGGTCACAGGACGTTGACCACGGGAAGCTGTTGGCTGGATATTTTTGGTTGGTGGACTGTTCTCAGTCCAGCAGTGACAGTGAGGTGATTAAAAACTCCATCAGAGCTGCTGTGTCTGATCCACTCATACCAGCACAACACACACTAACACTAACACACCACAATGATCCAGCACCTAAATAATACCTGCTCTGTGGGGGTCCTGACCACTGAAGAACAGCATGAAAGGGGGCTAATGAGGCATGCAGAGAAACAGATGGACTACAGTCAGTAATTGTAGAACTACAAAGTGCTTCTATATGGTAAGTGGAGCTGATCAAATGGACAGTGAGTGTAGAAACAAGGAGGTGGTTTTAATGTTATGGCTGATCAGTGTATATATATATACAGTGCTGTGTCTGCGACTTAACAGGGTTAAAACATACCAGGTGAAGAAAATGCCAATCTGCCGATTCGGGGAAAAGAAACGGCTTTCCAAGAGGGCTAGCTGGCTGAAGTAGCCAGCAAGCAGATCAACCCCTACGTCGCTACGTCTAGGAGTACGGCAAGCCTGCGCAACACACACACAGACAGACACACATAATAGAATTAAAACACAAAGCAGAAATGAGTCAGACTAGTCTACTGTGTACTCTAGTACTGTAGTTACACTAGTGTGTAGCCTCGGATGGTATCAGCTATCTATCATCTTTGTCCCCGTCCAGAGTTTCTGCGATGGTAACTTCCTAATCATGTCTGATTAAAAAATCTGCCTCTTTTTACCTGCACGAGGCGAGTTCATATGCGGATCAGCCTTGTGCACGGAGAGCCACACCCTCTCTATTTCCTCGGCTGCTCCCGCTAGGGGTCGCCGGCGGGCCGTGATCCGCATTATTGATTTGGCACATGCCCTTCCTGACACAGCCCAGGCTTGGGACTGGCACTACAATGCACTGGTTTATGCATCCCAGTGACTAGCCACCTGTAGGACAATTCAGTGTCTCCAATTAGGCTGGCTGCATGTACCCAGAGAAAACCCACGCAGACGCGAGGAGAACATGCAAACTCCGCACAGAATCGAACCCAGGACCTTCTTGCTGTGAGGCGACAGTGTTCATTTCCCAACCCGTAATTGCACCAGTTATGGCTCATCCCACTCTGAACAATAGCCAATCGTTGTTCAAGTAGCCGCCCAGCCCAGCCGGATGGCAGAGCTGAGAGTCTGTAGTGTTGGACTGTATGATCATATAAATTAGATGTAAGAAGGTTACTGATTAACCAATGAATAACAAACAGGTCATTGCTCATTTAACGATTTATCCTTGTCAGGGTCGAGCTGGGTCCAGCCTCACTGGAATCACTGGGCATATCACAGGGCCTCGGGCATACCCCCCACCCCACCCTTACGTTAGATGTCAGTGTTTGTATTTGTAGTGATTGTGGTACCTGTCTGAGATCCATCAGATCATCAATCTCCTCCTGATAGTGAGCTCCGTCCTCATTATAATGCTCCAGGATAAAGTCCTGTCAAAATACCAGTTTAAACTCAGCACACATAACCAGACATTCAAATGGACAGGCATTTACTGACACACACACACACACACACACACACTTGACACCAATCATCCTTCGCTGTAATTGCATGCTTTCTGAATGCAATGCTAGAGACAACAGTAACACTAAACACCATCATTACTGTGTAAATGACAGGCTTCTGTGACTCTAAGCCCAAGGGCAGCAGAATAACAAAAGTACACATGACCTTACATCTTACAAGTATCTGTAAAAGAATATAGCCTGTGAAATAAAAGAACATACCTTAAACGCAACTGAATAATCCACTTCTTTGGTCTCCTTCAGACCCAGAGGAATGAGAGGGATTACAGGTGAATCTCTGTTAAGACAGAAACAGGAAATGTGGGTTATTTTATTTTATGTTGGGAGTACTGGGGGCTGACAAAACATGCACAATAATGACACATGCTATAAGGCACGAATATTATATTAAACAACACTACAATTACATTGATCAGCCATAACATTAAAACCACCTCCTTGTTTCTACACTCACTTTCTATTTTTATCATATAGAAGCACTTTGTAGTTCTAAAATTACTGACTGTAGTCCATCTGTTTCTCTGCATGCTTTTTAGCCCCCTTTCCCCCTGTTCTTTAAGGGTCAGGACCCCCACAGGACCACAACAGAGCAGGTATTATTTAGGTGCTGGATCATTCTCAGCACTGACATGGTGGCGGTGTGTTAGTGTGTGTTGTGCTGGAATGCTGCTGGAGTTTTTAAACACCTCGCTGTCACTGCTGGACTGAGAATAGTCCACCAATTGAAAATATCCAGCCAACAGCGCCCCGTGGGCAGCGTCCTGTGACCACTGATGAAGGTCTAGAAGATGACCGACTCAAACAGCAGCAATAGATGAGCGATCGTCTCTGACTTTACATCTACAAGGTGGACCAACTAGGTAGGAGTGTCTAATAGAGTGGACAGTGAGTGGACACGGTGTTTAAAAACTCCAGCCCAACACACACTAACACACCACCACCATGTCAGTGTCACTGCAGTGCTGAGAATGATCCATCACCTAAATAATACCTGCTCTGTAGTGGTACTGTGGGTGTGGTTTTAATGTTATGGCTGATCAGTGAAGATTCACATTGTTGAACTGACAAAAGACAGTTTACAGGATCAAGTAATGATCAGGATTCACCGTCATGAAACACTATCATATGTATTGTGATAAATCACAGCACAATGCTCTTCAGTGGAATCTTTATTTGGATCGTCCTGATTCAAAATGATTCAAAAGTTTGATTAAATAAGTTAAACATACTTTATACAACTTGCTGTGGCAACCCCAAATCAGTGTGAGGTAATTTTGGAAGCCTGCACATGTTGCTCTGCGTTTCTATTTTCTTAATCTGATCTTTAAGATACAGAAAGTGTTTATTTTCAGATATTCTGATTGAGCTTGTAATGGTTTCACATTTAATCCCAGCCTACATCTTATCACTGACATTTTTCCCAGGCTGCAAATCCTCCACAATCAAGTTTCTAATCTTTACAGACAAACAATGCATTAGAATGAAACTAAAATGGCACTGTAATAGAATTCTTCCCTAGCTGTAATGTAATTGTAGTGTTAAAGTGAGCTAGTGTAATAGTGCTGGTAATAGCAATGCCTTAGTACTGGAGGTTCAAAACCCAGATTGGGTTTGCTAATACAAAAGGCGCATGGTGTCTTTGTGGAGACAGATCAATGCACACTTTAATTTCCTTCAGGATCAATAAACCATCCATCCATCCATCCATCCATCCATCCATCTTATTGCCATACCAAAGTCTGAATAAATAGGATGGTTAGGTTACATTTTCACCATTTAGCAGACGCTTTTTTCCAAAGCAACTTACAGTACTGTGGCAGCATATTGTCTAAGCAATTAAGGGTTAAGGGCCTTGCTCAAGGGTCCAACAGCGGTAACCTGGCATTGGTGGGGCTTGAACCAGCGAGCTTCTGATTACTAGTCCAGTACCTTAACCGCTAGGCTACAACTACCCTGCGAAGAAGGGCATCTGACATAAATAAGCCGAATCGAATATGGGAATGAGCGATCCTTTGTGCACGCCAACTGGAGCAGCCATAGGGGTTCATTGATTCATTAATGGTGGCTTGGTGGGTAGCACGGTCACCTCACAGCAAGAAGGTCCTGGGTTCGGAGTTTGCATGTTCTCCCTGTGTCTGTGTGGGTTTCTTCCGGGAGCTCCGGTTTCCTCCAACAGTCCAAAAGCATGCAGTCAGGTTAACTGGAGACACTGAATCGCCCTATAGGTGAATGAGTGTGTGTATGTGTCAGCCCTGCGATGGAGTGGTGACCCGTCCAGGGTGTTACTGTGTGCCTTGCGCCCATTGAAAAGCTGGGATAGGCTCCAGCAAGTATAGAGTAACCAGCAGTAGGTTCCATACCATCACTGGAAGCATCGTAAGCCCACAAACGTTGCATGTGTTGTCAGTCATAAAGAACGGGCAAACGTTTTCCTACAGAGGAGCAAGTTTCTCCTAGTAAACACTCAGATATGCAGTCAGCTACAGAAGACCCACTTTAAGCAGGGCTTATCCTGAATTAATAGGCTTCAGCAGATGCCTGAGCTTTTGGAGGAAAGAAAGAGCCTGGCTCTCTCACACTGGCAATAAAGCATGCCAGAGACTCTCAAGGGTAAGCACACGCGCACACACGCGCACACACACACACACACGCACACACACACACACACACACACACACCCACAAAAACCACCCGCCCACCCACACACACACACACACACATCCACCCACCCGCACACACACACATCCACCCACCCACGCGCACACACATACTACCACCCACCCACACACACCCACCCACGCGCACGCACACACCCACTCACCCACACACACACACACACACACACACACACACACCCACCCACCCACCCACGTGCACACACATCCTCCCACCCACCCACTCACACCCACACGCGCGCACACACACACACATACACACACATCCACCCACACACACGTGCACACACACACACATCCACCCACCCACACACACACACCATCCACCCACCCATCCACCCACCCACCCACCCACACACACATCCACCCACCCACCCACCCACCCACACACACACATCCACCCACCCACCCACCCACACACACACACATCCACCCACCCACCCACCCACACACACACACACATCCACCCACACACACACATCCACCCACACACACACACACCCACCCACACACACACCCACCCACACACACATCCACCCACACACCCGCACACATCCACCCACACACACACGCACACACACACACCCACATACACCCACCCACGCGCACACACATCCTCCCACCCATCCACCCACACACCCACCCACACACCCACCCACACACATCCACCCACCCACGCGCACACACATCCTCCCACCCACCCACACCCACACGCGCACACACACGCACCCACACACACCATCCACCCACCCACACACATCCACCCACACACCCACACACATCCACCCACACATCCACCCACACACACACCATCCACCCACACACACACACACACACACACACCCACCCACACACACACACACACAGACAGACAGACAGACAGACATCCACCCACACGCACGCACGCGCACACACACACACACACACACACACACACACAAGCACCCACCCATCCACACACTCACACGCACACACATATACACACACACACACACACACACACACACACACACACACACACACACACACACACCAAATGACCACTAACCCTCCTTTTTGTTTTCGGTTGTCATGGGAGATGAGCCATCGCTACTAGAAAAGACCACTTGAATACAGACAGACTGTTTTTGTCCACCTGTGCTTCATCGCTCACGTTCTGTCGCAACGATCTCTGGGTTCCGTTTAGAAAGCATGTAACAAATGCGGTGCTGCGATGACTGAATGGTATGTGAGCAAACGAGCATGGATTTACGAGAACGAACGCTCACCCACGCTGACACTTCATTAGGTTAAACAGGGCGCACGGTTCACTTCTTTTCCTGTTTTCGTAAGAAAAGAAATGTATGCAAATGGTGCGTTTGCAGAACATTCCCCTCCCCTGTGTTATACTATGCTAACGAGAGCCTGCTATTAAAAAACACGTTTACGTTAATTACCTAATTAGAAAGAAATCCAAAATTCACTTACCATATAGAAGCACTTTGTAGTTCTACAATTACTGACTGTAGTACATCTGTTTATCTGCATGCTTTGTTAGCCCCCTTTCACGCTGATCTTCAATGGTCAGGACCCCCACAGGACTTCCACAGAGCAGGTATTATTTAGGTGGTGGATCATTCTCAGCACTGCAGTGACTCTGACCACTGATGGTGGTGGTGTGTTAGTGTGTGTTGTGCTGGTATGAGTGGATCAGAAACTTTTTCTCCCCCTTTTAGCACGTCCAATTGCCCCATTGCGTCATGCTTCCTCTCCACCAATGCCGATCCCTGCTCTGACCGAGGAGATCGAAGCTAACCCATGCCCCCTCCACCCACACATTGACGAGTGTTGCGCCACCTAACGTTGTGTACGGAGAGACACACCCTGAGAGCACTCCTTCCTCATCTCTGTGTAGGCGCCTCTAATCAGCCAGCAGAGGTCGTAATTGCACCAGTCTGACAGAGACCCATATCCGCTTTAGCTTTAGTCCCGCCCCCATCTGAACAACAGGCCGATCGCTGTTCATGTAGCCGGCAGGCAGAGCTGAGATTCGATACGACGTATTCGAGATCCAGCTCTGGTTCCAGCGTGTGTTTTTACCGCTGCGCCACCTGAGCGGCCTTCTGATGGAGTTTTAAAACATCTCACTGTCCCTGCTGGACTGAGAATAGTCCACCAACCAAAAATATCCAGCCAACAGCACCCCGTGGGCAGCGTCCTGTGACCACCGATGAAGGTCTAGAAGATGACCGACTCAAACAGCTGCAATAGATGAGCGATCGTCTCTGATTTTACATCTACAAGGTGGACCAACTAGGTAGGAGTGTCTAATAGAGTGGACAGTGAGTGGACACACCACCACCATGTCAGTGTCACTGCAGTGCTGAGAATGATCCACCACCTAAATAATACCTGCTCTGTGGTGGTCCTGTGGAGGCCCTGACCATTGAAGAACAGCATGAAAGCAGGCTAAAAATGCATGCAGAGAAACAGACGGACTACAGTCAGTAATTGTAGAACTACAAAGTGCTTCTATATAGTAAGTGGAGCTGATAAAATAAACAGTGAGTGTAGAAACTCTGTAGTCATGTTTTTGTGAACCTGTTTGACAGGTGAAGACAAACACACCTTCTGTACAGAGCAAAACAAACGTTCCTAACTGGTTCAGCAAGCTGGAAGGAGTTGAAGCTCTCTGTGTGTTTTCCCTAAACACGGGCCAACTTCACAGGACCCTAATAACCCTACAGAGAGCAGAAACGTACGGCAGGAGGGAAGAAGGTACAAAATGTCCCGATCAGACCTCCTCCCTGGTTTTGCACTGTTTTCCTGATTCAGCAAGACTCCCACCGTTCCTCCTAATCAGATGACATCATTTGTTTGTGGACCGGTCTGTGAACTTACTGTACGTTCTGATAAACCTCCACGGAGCTGTTTAGACCTTCCAGTTCCTCCTTGAGATGCTGCAGGTTGGAATTTGCGTAGCTCAGCTCCATCAAGACCATGTCTCGCACTTTATTGTTGGATGTGGCCCTGAACACACACACACACACACACACACACACACACACACAAAAAAAGAAAGAATTAGATGAATATTTCCTTCAGATAGTGGTCAGCCTATGAAATATACAACCTACATTTAAAATTGACTTATCATCTGTGGTAATCCCTTGTCTGGAATTTTCCACTATAATAATTCCACAGGTCATTTTTAACGGTCCTAACATCAAACCATTGGTTAGAAAAGGGGCGAGAAGTGAGAAAATCCACTCCTGAGACCTGCGCTGATATTTGCTCGTCAATGCTCGTCACTAAAGAACTTAAGGGGGGTCCAAAATGTGGGTTTTAAAAACTTAGTGGGTTTTACCCATTTTAGCCCAGGAGTGTTAAGTAAGTCCCACCTGACTGAGACGGCAATACACATTCAATTAAAATATAATATAATACAGAGGTACCTTAAAACTCAACGTCAATTGGTTCTGGGACTGGCGTTGAGTTTCAAGGTATTTTTTCCCATAAGGATGTATAGGAAACCTGTTAATGCGTTCCATGGTCTTGTAGAACTGCATATATTTTAGGCTAATATAAAATAATGGGGTTGTTTTTGACACACACTGAAAATAACACAAATCTAATATGAAAACACTGAAATAAAAAGCTGATTCTTACAATTTCTTAGAACCTCGAGCTGTAACACAAGTTTAAAAGTGAAACAGGAGGAAAAACCAGGTAAACACAGATACATGTAGAGCTCTCAGAGTGAATCTGACTGTTATTCCACACAATTGCAGATTCGTCTCATATGCGCACTTTGATGACGCATTACCGCACCGCTCAAGCGATGGAAGCCCATTCCATCAAGCTCTCTACGCACCGTTCTTGAGCTGATCTGAAGGCCACGTGAAGTTTGGAGGTCTGTAGCGATCGACTCTGCAGAAAGTCGGCGACCTCTGCGCACTATGCGCCTCGGCAGCCGCTGACCCGCTCTGTCATTTTCCGTGGCCTAACACTTGGTGGCTGAGTCGCTGTCGTTTCCAATCACTTCCACTTTGTTATAAAAGCACTGACAGTCGACTGTGAAATATTTAGTAGAGAGGAAATTTAACGACTGGACTTGTTGCACAGGTGGCGTCATATCGCGGTACCATGCTGGAATTCACTGAGCTCCTGAGAGCGACCCATTCTTTCACTAATGTTTGTAGAAGTGGTCTGCCTAGTGCCTAGGTGCTTGGTTTTATACACCTGTGGCCATGGAAGTGATCGGAACACCTGAATTCAATGATTTGGACGGGTGAGTGAATACTTTTGGCAATATAGTGTATGTCCGCATTTGTACTAGCATACTGTGGTAAACAAACACTGCTTAACTTCAAGCCAACTTTCACTTTAGTAGTTGATTTAGATACACACACATAATATTTTAGATACCACACACACTTCTGCACTGGTATCACTCTTCCAAGGCGTAAACTATATCTACGTATGCTAAATATTCTACTAATAAAGTTGCACTGCCTTCAGACTTCATACCAACATGCTAAGATAAAGTGCTGCAGTAGTCTTACAAGTAGTTGCTAATTAGTTAGCAAGTGACTCACAACACAGTTAGCCAATTAACTGAACTTTTTATATAATACCTGACCTATCTGGTTCAAACCAAACACCCAGACCAAGAGACAAAAGGTAAAAATGCTACTGGTAACAAGAAAGGACTCAAATAAATCATCCGCACCAGGCACGACTCCACCGGCTGCACAGAAAAGGCCAGGAAGTCGTAATTCCATGCCATGGTTTCGATGTAAACAAGACAGTGAGGGAGTTCCACCAGGTTCTTCTCATTCTCCCCCACCTTTAGCTTTAGCTCTAGCTCTGGGTGGGCTGTTTATTGTAGATAAGCCAACCTCATTGTGTAAAACCTTGCTGACATACACTGATCAGCCATAACATTAAAACCACCTCCTTGTTTCTACACTCACTGTCCATGTTATCAGCTCCACTTACCATATAGAAGCACTTTGTAGTTCTACAGTTACTGACTGTAGTCCATCTGTTTCTCTTATTGTTTTCTTCAATAGTCAGGACCCCCACAGTACCACTACAGAGCAGGTATTATTTAGGTGGTGGATCATTCTCAGCACTGCACTGACACTGACATGGTGGTGGTGTGTTAGTGTGTGTTGTGCTGGTATGAGTGAATAAGTAAATACCTCACTGTCCAGCCAGTGGGCAGCGTTCTGTGACCAATTAGGTAGGAGTGTCTAATAGAGTGGACAGTGAGTGGACACGGGATTTACAAACTCCATCAGCGCTGCTGTGTCTGATCCACTCATACCAGCACAACACACACTAACACACCACCACCATATGTCAGTGTCACTGCAGTGCTGAGAATCATCCACCACCCAAATAATACCTGCTCTGTGGTGGTCCTGGGGGGGGGGGGGGGGGGGTGAAAGGTGAAACAAGGTGAAAGCAGGCTAAAACAGTATATAGAGAAACAGATGGACTACAGTCAGTAATTGTAGAACTACAAAGTGCTTCTATATGGTAAGTGGAGCTGATAAAATGGACAGTGAGTGTAGAAACAAGGAGGTGGTTTTAATGTTATGGCTATATACATTTGCTAGCTGGCATGTTGGCTTAGTAAATTATGGTGCAAATCCAGAGATCAGCAGAACCAGTCGGGCTTGTGAACTGACTAAAACGTTCTAGAAAAATTGCAAGCATGTCAACAACATAATTACCGTAATTACAATGACATACGTGCACTTAGAGAAAAACAAACAAACAAAACAAAGTGACTATGCACTTTTACTACAATACTACCACTATGTCACTTTCCAAGTCAAGTCATGAGTCTTTAGGCTAGAATCATAACCACTGCTTACCTGAGCTTCTGTTCTTCCTGATGTTATAACATTTATAAGCGTGTGTCACATTAGAAATAGAATCCGTTATTTTGTAAATGTGCTTATAATTAAAAACCTCCAAACTTTTCCCGGTTGTGAAGTAAATCACGAACTCCTTAGAAAACCAATGAAGCGTTTCATTGACGATCATCTGTGTGACGCAAACTGAATAAATGCAAATAACAGCATTTCTTACTAACAATTACAATCAGAAGGTCTGATTGGTTCAGAAAGCGCTCTTTCAACCATTAGCACCAATTCTGTAGGAGCGTTCCATTCACCCAGTTGTTCCTGTGAAGTGCACTACGTAGGGTCCAATCCAAAGGTAACGAAAATGTTCAGATGAAGTACACTTCAAACTGTGTAGGGAGTAGGGAGCGACGCTTCATCACTACGCCGGAAGCTGGCTGGAACGTTTACCCATTGCGTGCGTTGTGGGTTAAGACGGCCGGAGCGTTATTAGTAATTGTCACACGTAACTAATGTTAACACGTGCTGACGCTAGGGACTCTTGTTGTTCACGAGTCATTTTTTTTCGCGAGTCATGAGTCGAGTCCGAGTAATTTGAAACGAGTCATTTGACTCGAGTGGGTCAGAGCACTGACAAGTGCACCTCCCACCACCCAGGCATAGCCAATCATGTCTGTGCAGACGGCCGGCAGTCGGCTAGCGTGTTTTACCGCTGTGCCACAAGGGCGCCCCCACGAAAGTAAATACAAACATACAAATTATGTTGTGTGCACAACGACTCAGGAACCCCCCCCCCTCCTGCTTACGTTCGATAATCCACCCCAGCCCCTCATAGCAAACCTTGTGTTCCCTGACTTTGATCCCATATAAATAGACTGATTTAAGGTTTTAAACCTGCCTTGTTAGTTGTAACAGGTTAAAACGACAGGCCGCTTGTGTCAGAGGTCAAGTGCTAAACTGTAGCATAGCCCCAGGTGTCACAATCTCCCATGACCCCTTTATAAATCCAGCCTTTGATGTGCGTGTGTGTGTGTGTGTGTGTATGAACATGTGCCAGGCTCTACCCGCACTGTTAGGACCGTGTAGCCTTGACACTGGGGCCTCCGAGGGAACGACCATGGTTAGCGCAGGTCCCTGCTAACAGCAACAATGATCTCAGGAGATTTTCATAAAGGATCCCATTTCCTACAGTGAATAATGACATGCAGGTTTGTCCCAGTTAGGGCACTAAATGCTTATGTAACCTGGCATCTCTTTGAACTAAGGCACCTGGCTATTGCACATACACGATGCTGGTACCGTGCTGGCATGCTTGATGAGTGTAAAAACTTATAGATTTATAAATAATATAACCCAGATATAATAGTCACCAGTAATGTGGGTATAATGGGTATACTGGAGGCATGTTTTAAGACTATACATATGCAAATGCGCACATGTGCACGTACGCACACGCGCACATACGCACGTACGCACACATACACATTATATGATCCAAAGTCAAGTCAAGTCAAATTTATTTTTATAGTGCTTTTTACAGTGGACATTGTCTCAAAGCAACTTTACATAATCCGGGACCGACAGACCAAAAACCCTTATTGAGCAAGCCAAGGGTGGCGAGGAAAAACTCCCTTACAAATACAGGAAGAAGCCTTACCAACAAGTTGCCTTGGACTGTTGGTCCAATGAGCAAGGCCCTTAACCCCCTGCCATTAATGTAAATGTATTACAATGTGGTAATACACCGATCAGCCATAACATTAAAACCACCTCCTTGTTTCTACACTCACTGTCCATTTTATCAGCTCCACTTACCATATAGAAGCACTGTGTAGTTCTACAATTACTGACTGTAGTCCATCTGTTTCTCTGCATGCTTTGTTACCCCCTTTTACGCTGTTCTTCAATGGTCAGGACCCCCACAGGACCACTACAGAGCAGGTATTATTGGATTTTAGGTGGTGGATCATTCTCAGCACTGCAGTGACACTGACATGGTGATGGTGGTGGTGTGTTAGTGTGTGTTGTGCTGGTATGAGTGAATAGGTAAACACCTCACTGTCACTGCTGGACTAAGAATAGTCCACCAACCAAAATTATCCAGCCAACAGCGCCCCGTGGGCAGCGTCCTGTAAGCACTGATGACGGTCTAGAAGATGACCGACTCAAACAGCAGCGATAGATGAGCGACCGTCTCCGACTTTACATCTACAAGGTGGACCGACTAGGTAGGAGCGTCAAATAGAGTGGACAGTGAGTGGACACGGTATGCCACCACCTAGATAATACCTACTCTGTGGTGGTCCACAGCATGAAAGGGTGGTAACCAAGCATGCAGAGAAACAGATGGACTACAGTCAGTAATTGTAGAACTACAAGTGGAGCTGATAAAATGGACAGTGAGTGTAGAAACAAGGAGGTGGTTTGAATGTTATGGCTGATCGGTGTATGTATAAAGTTTATAAATTCCATGCATATCCATATTACGACACGAACCCATGGTTATGTCTGCATTCTCAACATTCATTGAGCTACTCGTCATGCTTGGGAGGACGGGGGGGGGAGGTATCGTACAATCTGCTTTGAAGCTTTTGTGCATGCACGTACACCGACTTTACGATCCCGAAACAGGATATGCAAATCTGGCAGCCTACATTAGGTAAAGGCTAAACAGTTGAGAAAGTTCTGGACTTTAAGATCATTTTCCTTCCAGAAACTCTAAAACAGAGAAGCCACGCTGGCATCTGAAAAACTCATTTTATTTTTTCCTTCGAAACAGCAACCCAGCAAATATGAGAGTTTCTGCTGTAGAAGCACGAACATACAAAACACTTCCATGGCAACTGATAAGTCCAAGGTTTGTCTGAGAACCGAACGCACATCTTTAAAAACAAACCTCGTGAGCAACAGTTTATGGAGGCTCCTGCTGCAACAGTCTGGCTTCGTAGGTTTGCCAGAGCACTAATGAAACTGAGCAGCCTTGAGCATAACGTGACCACTGACCTGAAAGCAGTCGTTATTTAAATATGCAATCTACAGCCCTACGCTGCCAAACCGTGAGCTGATCTAGGATCAGCACAAACGAAGCAACATTCCAAAGCTGCTGCACTTAGAAGAAATCGAATAAATCAGTAATCCAGAAGGCATCAGAGGAGAAAATCAAAGACTCACTGACTTCAAACGCATTTGGCCAATTCGTTATCTGTGATTTGTTGTCATTCTGATCAGATCAGGAAATATATATATTTTATATTCTGTTATACCTGTTATTCTGATGACAATCAGTCATTGTAATGTTCAAACCATGACATGCAGGTCATGGTAAAATACACTGATCAGCCATAACATTAAAACCACCTCCTTGTTTCTACACTCACTGTCCATTTTATCAGCTCCACTTACCATATAGGAGCACTTTGTAGTTCTACAATTACTGACTGTAGTCCATCTGTTTCTCTACATACTTTGTTAACCTGCTTTCACTCTGTTCACGTGCCTGGTTCTAACCGTGCTGATATTCGTGATAACGGCACGGCCTTTTCACACCACAACTGTATTACTCCGCTGACGCGTTGCCAGTGACGACAAGCTTCACGCACACAAGCCGCCGGTCGTTTTGTAGGACTATTTGTGCTCATACACATCCAGAACTTGATACGGAAGAGTGCAGATTAACATGCAAATAACGCAATAACTCTAATAAATAACTAAATTCTATCTTTTAATTCTTAATTAATTGCATTTTTAGCTTTTCCTTTCATCTTCGCTTATTCATATTCGCTAATTATTTTTATTCCAAACTATTGTTACTTTGTAGTGTTAAACTATATGCTTTTTTTTAGCCTACTGTGTTAAGGCAGGGTTGGGAGTTTTTACCGTTGCATAGCAGCAACTCATTCGTTGTGGAACTACTTTTTGGCGGAAGGTATTGTCAACATTAAAGCATATTTAATATAAAATTCAGGGCTTCTTGGATTTATTTTCTTTCTTTATTTTGTAAAAACTGTTGTATAAAAACAATAGAACACTTATCGCGAATAACATCACGGCTGTGATCTGGTCGCAGGCACGAGCCGAAGGCGTGTTCTATTGCTTAAGTAAACTATAAGTCACCAAAAGGCAGCGAGAGTCAAGTAATAGAAACAAACGTTTAAAATCCGTGAATGCATACTAGTGATTCCATTACACATACTTGAGGAGATTTTCTGCCCCAGCTCTCATTCTCATCTGTTTAATGATCTTCTGATTCAAACTCGCTCTCTGATTCTGGAGTTTGCTGCGGCCTGTCTGAGCCAGCGGGTTACAGCCCTGTGAAAACAGAAGGAGAGGGACAGATTGAAACGTGGGCACCTGAAACTTACTATGGCACTTGTGTATCATCAGCGTCTGTTTGGCTATGGCGTCTGTATTCATAAATCTTCCAAAACACCTTGTGCTGATGTTTTTCCTGTGACGGAGAACCTTCATACCTTACAGTCTTATTGCCAGTGTGTGTTTAGCGTATCGGAATTGAATGCGTTTAGGAATGCGGATGACATTGCAAAAACCTCCACATACTTTTGACCATATAGTGGATATGAATCCGGTTCAGAACAGTCCTGCAATGATAGTGCATATCATACACATAATGCTCTATTTTTAGTTTTGGTATTGTGCTGTTAGTCATTGAGTACATCAGTACATGACGTGTCGTCTTAATCATGACCAATTCTTACTCAACCAGTAGGTATTTTATAACTGTTCAAAACTTGATCAGCTATGCACTGTACAAATAGTATAGAGTTTCTGCAAACATGTTCTACCTGTTACTGTGTACATATTTCACAAAGTGTGTCACTAGGTGTGGCCTACTTTGAGTTTTATATTAAATAAATGCGGGTTAATGACATCACGCATCTTTTCTGACACACCTTATGTACAAACATATAAATATATACACCGATCAAGCATAACAAATATGCTTGCAGCAGATCCTGTAGATTTAACTCCTCTAAGTTGTGATGTGGGGCCTCCATGGATCTGACTTGTTTGTCCAGCACGTCCCACAGATCCTTGATTGGATTGAGATCTGGGGAACTTGTTGTGCTCCTCAAACCATTCCTGAAGCATTTTTGCTTTGTGGCCGGGCATTATCCTGCTGAAAGAGGCCACACCCATCAAAGAATACCGTCTCCATGAAAGGGTGTACATGGTCTGCAATGCTTAGGTAGGTGGTACGAGTCAAAATAACATCAACGTGGATGGCAGGACACAAGGTTTCCCAGCAGAACATTGCCCAAATTGCCGGCTCGCCTTCTTCCCATAGTGCATCCTGGTGCCATGTGTTCCCCAGGTAAGCGAACACGTGATTCATCAGACCAGGCCACCTTCTTCCATTGCTCCGTGGTCCGGTTCCGATGATCTCGCGCCCACTGTTGGCGCTTTCGGCGGTGGACAGGGGTCAGCACGGGCACCCTGACTGGTCTGCGGCTATGCAGCCCCCACCTTTCTATCACAACCAGCATGAATTTCTTCAGCAATCCACACGGGCATCATTTAGTCTTGGCCGCCCATGACCCTGTCGCCGGTTTACCACTGTTCCTTCCTTGGATTACTTTTGATAGATACTGACCACTGAAGACCGGGAACACCCCACAAGAGCTGCAGTTTTGGAGATGCTCTTATCTGTCGTCTAGCCATCACAATTCGGCCCTTGTCAGACTCGCTCAGATACTTACACTTGTGTAGATGCACGGCCAGCTGACAGCACATATATTTTAACCTATTTTTTCTTCATTTTAAGCGTATGGAACTCATCTGACACCACCACTGATAATCGTACCACAGTTTGAGCTAGAAAAACCTCCTATGCTAGAAAATAAGATGTGGGCTGATGGTTTTGGACAAGTAAATGAATAGTCCTGGGTTGGTTTTGACTCAGCACATGTGGCTCTTCATCAAGTCGGTAATGCGGAGTAAGTGGAGCGTGCGTGATAAATGAATTGAAAGTGGGTGGATTGTTTTGAACCAGTAGGCAGAAAATAATGAGATGAATTTGAACCAGTCAGTAAAAGTGGTTTTGAGCCCTGGGGTAAAGCTTTGGATTAGAATACATAGTGGGGGCAAAGTTTAAGCACCCCGAGAGGATAAGATGATGAGTGGGGAGACCCGTGATAATAGTAAATGTGGCACACACGGATTTTGAACCGTCTTCTTGAACCGGTCGTGTCTGTGGCCGGAGAGCCATAATGGCAGATTCTGCACATTCTGCTCGCCTTTCCTCTGTTGACGTCGCATCTAACCAGAAGCAGCGTACAGCCAAACCACATGTACTAATGTAGCGCAGATGTTCCAGCTTCTACAGAGGCCGAGACCGGTCTCTGTGAGAAGTGAGCAGTAAACAGTAAGTGATTACCATGAAAACTAGCGACTTATTTATCTCGGAGCGTTAAATAAACACAGGACATGTCAAAACCGTCAAGGGCCGAACAGCTTTCAGGAACAGCTGCGCCGTAAAGAACATGGCAAACACACACACACACACGAAATGAAATGATTTTGAAATGTTTACATTGTGCATAAGCAGCCATTCTTATCGTAATAGAGATAAAGAAAGCGAGTGTGTCATAGCAAAAGAATTTTCTAGACTTGTTGGTCTTTTGGTTTCACTTAAGCTGATAATAACCTGGCATACTTTCCATAAAGCATGGCCTACTCACTCTGCACTGTACAGAAAATGCTGGTGAAGTCGATGCTTGCTTGCCTTTGCTGTTTCAGACATGGCGTGGGACTGCATTATGTACTAGAAAATAATAGGTTGTAACGTCTAGGGTCATCTAGACCACAGTAACCATTGGTATTAAAGATGTGCTGCTAAAGAAGAGCTGCTCAGTAAGGTGTGCTACACCGTTTTACTAATATTTACTAATAAGCCTATTTTATTACATTACGGGGTGCTTGGGTGTCGCAGCGGCCTATTACGTCAGCCCATTCGGGTTTAAACCTCAACAGAGCTGTCGGCCGGTCGGGTGTCGACACAGACATTTGCATTTTTTTATTTAAAGCGACAGTAATGGATAAATACAACTATCTGGCTTGCAGCCACCGTATCTGCAGGGTGTGGGCCGGACTATGTGTGGGTGGGTGGGTCTTTATTCGCTGTGTAAGGAGCCTGACTGGCCCGTGCAGAATGCATTGGGTGAGAAGAGGAGGGCTGTGCACGTGTCGGAAGAGGCGTGTACGGCGACGTGCTCTCCCGGATGCAATCGGGTATCCCTCAGCAGCGGAGGACAAATTGAGAGCGCTAAATTGGGAGGAAACTAGGGCAATTAGGGGTTAAGAATCTTGCTCAGGGGTCCATAACTGGCAACTTGATAGTGGTGGGGGTTGAACCAGCAACCTGAAAACCTTAACCACTGAGCTACCACTGGCCACTAGAGGCATGCAGTTAAACAGAATGGCTATGTGTATAAGTGGGAGGCAAAGCTCTGCAATGAATACTGACTGTACTCCATCTGTTTCTCTGCATGCTTCGTTAGCCCCCTTTAATGCTGTTCTTCAATGGTCAGGACCCCCACAGGACCACTACAGAGCAGGTATTATTTGGATAGTGGATCATTCTCACTGCAGTGGTGTGTTAGTGTGTGTTGTGCTGGTATGAGTGGATCAGACACAGCAATGCTGATGGAGTTTTTAAACACATCAGTGTCACTGCTGGACTGAGAATAGTCCACCAACCAAAAATATCCAGCCAACAGCGCTCCATGGTCTAGAAGATGACCGACTCAAACAGCAGCAATAGATGAGCGATCGTCTCTGACTTCACATCTACAAGGTGGACCAAAGTGGACACGGTATTCAAAAACTCCAGCAGCGCTGCTGTGTCTGATCCACTCATACCAGCACAACACACACTAACACACCACCACCATGTCAGTGTCACTGCAGTGCTGAGAATGATCCACCACCTAAATAATACCTGCTCTGTGGGGGTCCTGACCATTGAAGAACAGAGTAAAAGCAGGCTAAAAAGTATGTAGAGAAACAGATGGACTACAGTCAGTAATTGTAGAACTACAAAGTGCTTCTATATAGTGTTAAAGATTTCTTGATATTTCCAGTGCAACGGCTGGTTCTTTTAACAGTCTGTAAGACTTTCGTCTCCAGACTTCAGAGAGTGGCTGATCCTTGAACCGTATTAATGTTTACGTGAATGGTCAGTCGCTGGCAACCAGGGAAACGATGTTCCACCCATCGTCCTCATTGTCCGATCCGTCTCTGGCCGTGATTCGCTACAATACGTTCACAGAGCGCTGTTCAGAACAGGAGGGCAGATCCAGGCCACAAGCACTTCCACAGAGACAAAAGACTCTTTTGAACACTTGGACACACATGCAGTTCAACAAAAAAGAAACAGCACACGGATGACTGGGCAAATATGTGGACACACAGGTTCTGTGGCTCAGATCAGGCCAGCTAAACTAACACACGATCATTACGCGTATTTATAATGATAATAATGCCGGACTGCACTGAAAACAGGCCAATGACTTTATTTTAAAGTGAGAACATTCATTTTTATAAAGGAAGGGTAAAAAAAACTCCCGTCCAAATCCCCTGATTAGCCATAACTTAGTATCTCCACTGTGGACAACTACTGTATATCCACTCCTCCACATAAAAACACTTATAGCGTTTATCTCAAAGCCACGCCAATGTTTGAACTGGGCACGCCTTACTTTAAAGAGTTTCAATACTGTATATTCCGTTACAGCTTGATTCAATCACTCATGAGGTCACAGGTTTCACGTCATAAACATAACAATCGATTTGAATCAATTACTAATGCTAACGGGCGACTAATGCTTGGGCATCCGAGTATCTGGGTGTCCCCCAGAAACACCCAGAAACACACACACATCCTCAATATGATCAAAAGTATGTAAAGAACTAACCATCAGCTCCACTTACCATACAGAAGCACTTTGTAGTTCTGTGGCTTGAACCAGTGACCTTCTTACTAGTCCAGTACCCTAACCACTAGGCTACAACGTCCCTGTATATTCATAATACAAAAGACAAGCAAATGGAACTTTAACTTTCTAATAGCTACCATCTGTTTCACCTGCTATATAAAGGTTAAAAGCAAAGTTATGGTTTACAGTATTTCTCAAAGAATAAAACCAGTATCAACCACTACATCAACTGAAGCAATGGTAATTAATTGATGAAAGTCCGTCTGTAGTATAGGATTAGGACTGGAAAAGTGCCATCACACTGCCAACTACATTTGTATGACATATATTCATTTACACTTACAGTACTGTGACAGTATACAGTCTAATCAACTAAGGGTTAAGAGCCTTGCTCAAGGGCCCAATAACAGCAAACTGGCAATGATGGGGCTTAAACCAGTGACCTTCTAATGACTAGTCCAGCACCCTAACCACTAGGCTACAACGTCCCTGTGTATTAATATTACAAAAACCAGTAAAAACCAGTAAAAACCAGTATCAACCCCTCAACTGAAACAGCAATGGGAATTAATTGATGAAAGTCAGTCTGTAGTATAGAATTATTTTATTTTTAGCCTTTATTTAACCAGGCAAGTCATTAAGATCTGCTTCTTATTTACAATGGCGGCCTGGCAAAAGGCAAAGCCTCTTGAGGAACAATCATACAAACAAATTGACATAAGACATTGAAAACAAACAACGATGATCACGATACAACAACACATAGCCGAATCGCCCAGCAACAGAGTAAAAGATTAGGGCTAATCTTGATCTGGGGACTGGTTTTATGTAAACGAGACGTGAAATAGGTTCTGTTTGTATGTCTGTCCAGTAAAATTACCATTAAATAACACATATATTGTGGATTTGGGTGAAAAACAAACTGCTCTTATATACATAACATATATATAGTAAATTTCAGCATCTGACGAATATATATATATATATATACACACACACACACACACACACACACACACATACATATATATATATATATATATATATATATATATATATATATATATATATACTTATTTACTTATATATATATATATATATATATATTACATAACATATACAGTGTATCACAAAAGTGAGTACACCCCTCACATTTCTGCAGATATTTAAGTATATCTTTTCATGGGACAACACTGACAAAATGACACTTTGACACAATGAAAAGTAGTCTGTGTGCAGCTTATATAACAGTGTAAATTTATTCTTCCCTCAAAATAACTCAATATACAGCCATTAATGTCTAAACCATCGGCAACAAAAGTGAGTACACCCCTAAGAGACTACACCCCTAAATGTCCAAATTGAGCACTGCTTGTAATTTTCCCTCCCAAATGTCATGTGACTCGTTAGTGTTACTAGGTCTCAGGTGTGCATAGGGAGCAGGTGTGTTCAATTTAGTAGTACAGCTCTCACACTCTCTCATACTGGTCACTGAAAGTTCCAACATGGCACCTCATGGCAAAGAACTCTCTGAGGATCTTAAAAGACGAATTGTTGCGCAACATGAAGATGGCCAAGGCTACAAGAAGATTGCCAACACCCTGAAACTGAGCTGCAGCACAGTGGCCAAGATCATCCAGCATTTTAAAAGAGCAGGGTCCACTCAGAACAGACCTCGCGTTGGTCGTCCAAAGAAGCTGAGTGCACGTGCTCAGCGTCACATCCAACTGCTGTCTTTGAAAGATAGGCGCATGAGTGCTGTCAGCATTGCTGCAGAGATTGAAAAGGTGGGGGGTCAGCCTGTCAGTGCTCAGACCATACGCCGCACACTACATCAAATTGGTCTGCATGGCTGTCACCCCAGAAGGAAGCCTCTTCTGAGTCTCTACACAAGAAAGCCCACAAACAGTTTGCTGAAGACATGTCAACAAAGGACATGGATTACTGGAACCATGTCCTATGGTCTGATGAGACCAAGATTAATTTGTTTGGTTCAGATGGTCTCAAGCATGTGTGGCGGCAATCAGGTGAGGAGTACAAAGATAAGTGTGTCATGCCTACAGTCAAGCATGGTGGTGGGAATGCCATGGTCTGGGGCTGCATGAGTGCAGCAGGTTTTGGGGAGTTACATTTCATTGAGGGACACATGAACTCCAATATGTACTGTGAAATACTGAAGCAGAGCATGATCCCCTCCCTCCGGAAACTGGGTCGCAGGGCAGTGTTCCAGCATGATAATGACCCCAAACACACCTCTAAGACGACCACTGCTTTATTGAAGAGGCTGAGGGTAAAGGTGATGGACTGGCCAAGCATGTCTCCAGACCTAAACCCAATAGAACATCTTTGGGGCATCCTCAAGCGGAAGGTGGAGGAGCGCAAAGTCTCGAATATCCGCCAGCTCCGTGATGTCGTCATGGAGGAGTGGAAAAGCATTCCAGTGGCAACCTGTGAAGCTCTGGTAAACTCCATGCCCAGGAGAGTTAAGGCAGTTCTGGGAAATAATGGTGGCCACACAAAATATTGACACTTCAGGAACTTTCACTAAGGGGTGTACTCACTTTTGTTGCCGGTGGTTTAGACATTAATGGCTGTATATTGAGTTATTTTGAGGGAAGAATAAATTTACACTGTTATATAAGCTGCACACAGACTACTTTTCATTGTGTCAAAGTGTCATTTTGTCAGTGTTGTCCCATGAAAAGATATACTTAAATATCTGCAGAAATGTGAGGGGTGTACTCACTTTTGTGATACACTGTATATAGTACATTTCAGCATCTGACGAATATGTATATGTATATATTATATATATATATATATATATATATATATATACACATGCGCATATATAGCAAATATCAGCATCTGATGAATATATATATATATTTTTTAATTTATTTTTTTATGTTGCTGATATTGACACACTGACATTAATGTCACAGAGTTCCGTACATCACACAATGGTGTGTGTTCAATAAAGTAGTTCTTTTATAACAGTATTTGTTTTTTAATATTTTAAAGAGATATTTATTTTAATTGACTTAAATGCATTTAATGACAAACAAGATGAAATTGTATGTAAACTGCGTATGACCTGTGTAAATACCTGTGTAAGTGTGCGGAACACCGTGACGAACGTACTTTCCTCTCCCTTGAGTAAAAAAGTCTCAATACACAAACTTTACCGTTATTATAAAGTAAACAAGCTGTTCTCATACTAAGTGTGGTTAAAAAGCAGGTACAGTTGCAGACTATGTGAGCACATTAGCATTAGTCCATAAGATAATTTAACGGGTATCGAAAGCTTTGAACTGACCCTCACCTTAATGAAGTACTCACTCTCCCCCACACCGCCGCTCTCGCCCCCGTGTTGTAACAGCGTGTCCGTCATTTTACAAATTTCCACCTCAGCACTTTGCTTTGATTAAAACTGTAAAAGCGAGAAAATAATTCGTCAGGCAGTACCGAACGAAGCAGGTGCGCGTTTACTCAGGAGACAACTCAGTATCCGCTTCTAATCCAGCCTCCTCTGGAACTAACTGATACTCCTCTACAGAGCTGGGCGTGTGAATGAGACTGTTTACGTGGTAACACTCCGCCCACCCAGCAGTATCGTGGAGGGGAGTGGTGGTGCGCCCTACAGCTCACCTGCGCCTCTGACCGGACTACTTCTGATTGTTTGGAGTCGACAACACAGTTTCGATTCAGTTTTTAATGAGTCGATTCCAAAAACAGTTTCCTTGTTTCACAGTATATAAAAGTAGGATTTAGTCAAATAAAACAATGATTAAATTGACCTGATAAAGTCAACTTATTGCTCTTCTTATCTTTCTTACTTCTTCTCAGAAAACCCACAGACACAATGCAGCATTGTATTTGACTCGTGAACTGGTTCATGCTAACAACCAACAAATTCTACTCTAGCAATTGTTTCTGCTTTAAGTTGTGTGTTTATCTTTATGAAACGTCTGTCTGTCTGTCTGTCTGTCTGTCTGTCTATCTATCTATCTATCTATCTATCTATCTATCTATCTATCTATCTATCTATCTATCTATCTATCTATGTACCTGTCTACCTACCTATCTGTCTGTCTGTCTGTCTGTCTGTCTATCTATCTATCTATCTATCTATCTATCTATCTATCTATCTATCTATCTATCTATGTACCTGTCTACCTACCTACCTATCTGTCTGTCTGTCTGTCTGTCTGTCTGTCTATCTATCTATCTATCTATCTATCTATCTATCTATCTATCTATCTATGTACCTATCTATCTATCTATCTATCTATCTATCTATCTATCTATCTATCTATCTATCTATCTATCTATCTATCTATCTATCTATGTACCTGTCTACCTACCTATCTATCTATCTATCTATCTATCTATCTATCTATCTATCTATCTATCTATCTATCTATCTATCTATCTATCTATGTACCTGTCTACCTACCTATCTGTCTGTCTGTCTATCTATCTATCTATCTATCTATCTATCTATCTATCTATCTATCTATCTATCTATCTATCTATCTATCTATCTATGTACCTGTCTATCTATCTGTCTATCTGTCTGTCTGTCTGTCTGTCTGTCTGTCTGTCTGTCTGTCTATCTATCTATCTATCTATCTATCTATCTATCTATCTATCTATCTATCTACCTACCTACCTACCTACCTACCTACAAGATTAATCAGTTTACAAGTTTAATGTCAAACACAGTGATGGACACTTTTGTATCTCCAATTTACCTCACTTACATGTCTTTGGACTGTGGGAGGAAACCGGAGCTCCCAGAGGAAACCCACACAGACGCGGGAAGAACATGCAAACTCTTTACAAAAAGAACCCAGGCCCTTCTTGCTGTGAGGTGACAGTGCTACCCACCGTGCCGCCTGTTTCAGATTGCATTTTTTGATGCAGTGCTGGGCTGTGTTAAGTGACAACACTTTCTGAAGTACGTACTTATAAACCCATGTGGCTAGGTTTATCACAGTAGCATGTCGGTTTCTCATGCAATGCTGATGAGGTCTTGAAGGCCATGCACAATCTGCAGTGTTTCCCAGCCTTGCCCTACATGATCTATAAGTATAAGTATCACAGGAAAACACAGATTTATCCATTTGCCGACAGGTATGGGCAACTTCTCCTTGTGTGTTTTTGGGAGGGAGAAGGAAACTCAGAAAGATACAGACATTGACCAGAAGTGACGACCAAACCCAGGTCCTCAACTTGTGTGGTGCTGCTTCTCCTTGGATTGGACTTTCAACTTTCTTGGCTTAGTGCCCAGATTCTAAAACAAAAATACATCTGTCTGCAACCTGAGTCTCAATGGGTACTGCCAAAAAGTACCTAAAGGCTTGAAATGTCCAGTTCAGCAGAAGTTGAATCCTTTTTTAATAAAAAAAATCTACTGTCTGTCAGCTGGGCATCACTCCTTTTATTCTAAATGCGATTGTGAGAATCAGAGTTGCTGAACATCATCATGCTGTGCACTAATCATTTCCAGACAAGTACTTCTTGGACTGTGGGTTCTCACTGTTTCAGACGTGGTTCTTCACGCCAGTAGTGATGTCAGACTTACTTTATGTGTGTGTGGGTGGGTGTGTGGTAAGAGAAGTGAGTTATGTACGGTCCTGACCATTCTGTTTCTTTCTGGAAATCAGGACATATTTTTTTGCACATGTGGGCTAAAATATAACCTACATAACCTGCATGTGGCTTATACGGAGGGGTGACAAATTAAAGGAAAACCAAGTGATGTTGGGCCATCATTAACCAAAACGCAACTAGGCTCTAACAGGCATTAATGGTGGCCACGCAGTGATCTATCCATCTATCCATCCACCTATCTGTCTGTCTGCCTGCCTGCCTGCCTGCCTGCCCGCCCGCCCGCCCGCCCGCCCGCATTATTTTATGGTAATTACATGCTTCCAACTTTGCAACAACTGTTTATGAAATGCCCTTCCCTGTTCAAGTATGACTTAACCAGCTTGTTTTAAAGAAACTCCAGCGGCCAGCACAGAGCCCTGACCTCAGCCCCAACTGAACAGCTTTGGAATTAATAGGAACATTAATTGAGGCTTTCTTGCTTGCTGGCGTTTTTAAACACCTCACTGTCACTGCTGGACTGAGAATAGTCCACCAACCGAAAATATCCAGCCAACAGCGCTCGTGGGCAGAGTCCTGTGACCACTGATTAAGATCTAGAAGATGACCGACTCAAACAGCAGCAATAGATGAGCGATCGTCTCTCTGACTTTACATCTACAAGGTGGACCAATAGGTAGGAGTGTGTAGTAGAGTGGACAGTGAGTGGACACGGTGTTTAAAAACTCCAGGAGCGCTGCTGTGTCTGATCCACTCAAACCAGCACAACACACACTAACACACCACCACCATGTCAGTGTCACTGCAGTGCTGAGAATCATCCACCACTTAAATAATACCTGTTCTGTGGTGGTCATGTGGGGGTCCTGACCATTGAAGAAGTGCTGATAAAATGGACAGTGAGAGTAGAAACAAGGAGGTGGTTTTAATGTTATGGCTGATCAGTGTATATGACAAATAAAGGCATTCTTCTCTTCTCTACATTTTAGTGTGCGTCTGTTAAGTTCAGGGCTCTGATCAGCCCACCAAACTCCCCAAACATTGGAGTCTGTATCTCCAGTCTAGAGCGCCCTCTTCTGGGCTCCAAATGAATGTACAGTTTGGTGCCAGTACCGACTGCGTTGCTAGGAAGATTTAAGATCAGCTGTGATTGGTGGATCCGAGTTGTGGAAGCCAATAGGATTCGCGGTTGGATAGATGCGGATAAATCTGTGAAGCGTCTAGATACGTGAATGTAGACGTTGAGACGTTGATTAGCCCGCAGCTAACGAAAGCTAACGAAAGCTGTTTTATTTAACTTTTTATTGTTTTATAGGGCAGAATTGTGTAGCTCGTATTTTACCGTATTTTTTAAAAAGTTTGCTTTGGATTATGTCGAAATTCAACTTCAGTTTCAGAAGAAAAGAGCGAAGAGCTTTTGTGAGTTGTGATATTTGTTTATTTGAATTTAGCTTTGCTAGCTAATTTTAGTCTTAGAAAAAGTCCCTACAGCTGACTTTCATGCCTTAAACCCTTTGTTTGTTGTTGTTAGATGTATAAACTAACTCTATATTTACCAAATGACCAAAAATATGTGGACACCCGGCACATAGAGAACATACCAAAGTTCGGCACCATCAGCAGCACTTGTGGCACTGGAGCTGAGTAGTATTAATACTACCTTTTTGCAGTAGCCTAGTGGGTAGGGCTTTGGACTATGAACTGAAAGGTTGAGAGTTCGAATCCCAGCTCTGCCATGCAGCCACTGTTGGGCCCTTGAGCGAGGCCCTTAACCCTCTCTGCTCCAGGGGCGCCGTACGATGGCTGACCCTGCGCATAGACCCCAGCTTCCAAACAAGCTGGGATACGGGGGAAAAGAATGCAGTAATGCAGTAACATATCCAGGACAGGACGCCAATCCACCCACCCACAGACACAGCCAGTCATGTGTGTATGTAGACGATCACCTGGCTGATCAGACTGCTGGGGATTCGAACCCCTTGATCGTACCGGTGGGGATTTAAACCCTAGCTTCGTTTGGTGGGCTGGTGTAATTTAGTGGTATATATACAGTATATATATATATATAGCATAGTCAATCTGTCTTCCGCTGCTGGGGGGATCCCTGGTTGCATTCTAGGAGGGTATATTGCTGTGCACGGGTCGGAGCGGACCCCCTCTTTCCACCCATGCTTTCTGCACAGACGCCTCTATCTGCTAACCAGGGTTCTTACACACCCACTTAGTCCGGTCATCCCACCCAGCAGACACGGTGACCAATTATTGTCTGCTGCAGGCACTGCCAGTTGTGCTCGCTGGATGGTGCCCAGCCGACCGGTGGCAGAGCCGAGATTCGACATTAGGAAGAGTGTCCACATACTTTTGGCCTTATATTTTACATGTGCATGGTGTGGATGTCTATGTGAACTCGTGTGTTGAGGTAAAATGGGGGGGAAAGTGTGGGTGTAAATGTTATCCATTACTTGTACTCATGAGTCATGCATGCTGTTGTGCTTCCCATGATGTTCGTAGAAGCATATAGCTCACGGTTTGATCCCGGCTGCCACCATTGCCCCCAGACCTGCCGTTCCCCGCACTCCTCCACCTCGCAGCCCCAATCCCTCACCAGAGAGACCCAGGTACACAACGTCATTATTTTCACCTCTCTAACGTCCTCCATTATTATTCTCACTGTCTGCTACTCTCATCTTTACAGCCAAAGACATCAGAACACTTCCTGTCATGTTTATAATTTGTGCCATTTCTGCCTTTCAAAATCCTAAAAATAAAAATAATTAGGCTTTTTTTCTTTCAGCTGCTTCTGCATTAGAGATCGGATCATTCTGGTTCGCATACCTTATTTGTCTGCACAGTTTGTCTACAGTATTCTGACAATCATCTTCTAAAATAAGCATCATCTCTGTGAGTGGTAGCTTAACAGTTAGGGTGCTGGATTAGTAATCAGACGGCTGCTGGCTCAAGCCCTACAACAGCCAGGTTGCCATTGTTGGGGCCCTAAGCAAGGCCCTTAATCCACTAATCTTTTTTTCTTTCTTTCATCTTAGATCGGCTCTCGCGGCTGCCATATTGACGTCCTCCTTAACAGGACGTACGTTTGCCATCCCTCCACCTCGCAACAGGTCCTATTCTGAGAGTGATTGCTCACACACGGACAGTCAAGCTGGATTTGAGCCTTTTGCCAGCACTGCACTCTACACCAGGTAAAGACTAACACACAAACGGAAACTTTTGATGTAATAAACTAGTAATAAAGGCATTGTGTTTTATTTAGGTATTTTATAATGTTGTCTAGAACTTATTACACCTTATAGTATAAACATGCTGTGATCCTAGGAAAGAGAGGATTTCCAGTGTTCACACTGAAAATCTAAACAGAATTAGAATTTGGGTAGCACTGTCGCCTCACAGCAAGAAGGTCCTGGGTCCGGGTCCTCTCTGTGCGGAGTTTGCATGTTCTCCCCGTGTCTGCGTGGGTTTCCTCTGGGAGCTCCGGTTTCCTCCCACAGTCCAAAAATATGCATTCAGGTTAATTGGAGACACTGAATTGCTCTATAGGCAGACATCCCAAGTTGCAAAAACTATATATCAGGGAGGTACCCCCGGACCCGGACCCCGAAATCACCCCTAGATTGTATATCAGATCACAGATTTATGTTCCCTAAATAGTGCACTAGAAAGTATAACTAGATGATGATTTGTGTTCCTTACATAGTGCACTAGATAGTGTATTACATAATTAATTATGTTCCTTACATAGTGCACTAGATAGTGTATTACATAATTAATTATGTTCCTTACATAGTGCACTAGATAGTGTATTACATAATTAATTATGTTCCTTACATAGTGCACTAGATAGTGTATTACATAATTAATTATGTTCCTTACATAGTGCACTAGATAGTGTATTACATAATTAATTATGTTCCCTACATAGTGCACTAGATAGTGTATTACATAATTAATTATGTTCACTACATAGTGCACTAGATAGTGTATTACATAATTAATTATGTTCCTTACATAGTGCACTAGATAGTGTATTACATAATTAATTATGTTCCCTACATAGTGCACTAGATAGTGTATTACATAATTAATTATGTTCCCTACATAGTGCACTAAATTGTATATCAGATAACGGATTTATGTTCCCTACTTAGTGCACTAGACAGTATATTAGACAATTGATTTATGTTCCCTACACAGTGCGCTAGATTGTATATCAGATAACGGATTTAATACGCGATCGGGAAAAAAGTCTGTGTCGCCTGCGTGCACGTGTGTGTGCGCGTGTGTGTGTGTGTGTGTGTGTTTGTGTGTGTTTGTGTGTGTTTGTGCCTTTAGAAGAGACGCTTTGTTCACAGTATCGCTATAAGTGATTCATTGATTCATGAGTTGATTCGTTTTTATGTGAAGCGTAAGTTTCTCTTCTCAGTTATCTCTCCGTGTTTACTGTTATTAATTAAATGTCGTGGTTTTAAATAAACACCAGCTACTACAGAACATTTTGTGTGACTCTCTTACATTAAAAAGCTTCATTAAACTGCTATTACCACAGATCTGTAACCGACCGTCAGACTCGTTCCGTCTAAGGAGCTAAAAGTTTTCTAAAAGTTCAGCAGATGATCCTGAACTAACGAATTTGGTAATGAATAAACTTTTGCCTCTGATTGGCTCTGTAACGTTTTCTGTTCTCATCTACATCACAAGTAAGAACCGCTTACGATTTACCAAAGTGAACCAGGAGTTTATATAACGTGCTGATAGAATCGACTCAGATGTGACCGGGTTGAATTATCTTTTTAAAGTAAATATTACAATCAGCAAAATTACATCGTAAGAGCTTTCACGATGGTTTCTGTACGATTGTTGATGAATGGTGATGTGATGGTTGGTGCTTCGTAGCTCAAAGTCTGGATCAATCCACTGAGCTGTTAACTTAACATGGTCTTTATATATCACACGATCGGATCGGCTACTTTTAGGAAATATCGCCGATCGCCGACAGCATATTTTGATTAAAAATCGGCCGATACCGATTCGTAGCCGATCGATCGTCCCATCTCTAGTTACTACTATGTAATAAATTAAAGAACACTGACGGCTTCATATAATCAGAGACCTTATTTCTATTGTTCCAGAGATCAATGGCCAGACTCCATGCCAGACAGACCACGGTTTCCCTCTCTGCAACCCGACGATGATGAGTTTGACAGAGACGAAGATGACGAGGAAGAGATAGAGGAAGATGTGGAAATCGATGACGGCCATGTGTACCAGTCTCTAGACAGACAGGGAAGAGCCGCAGTGCCCGACGCTGTGTATGCAGCACCATTAAAGAAGGTCGGATCATATCTCTGTGCTCTAGTGATAATATTCTTGGTTTTAAGCCATTGGCTGCCGACATCCTGCGGATGGCACCATCCTACCATTGGAACCCATAAACACTGAGACCACCTCACTCACTCACTCACTTTCCTAACCGCTTATCCAATTAGGGTTGTGGGGGGGGGGGTTGCTGGAGCCTATCCTAGCTTTTCAATGGGCGCAAGGCACACAGTAACACTCTGGACGGGGTGCCAGTCCATCGCAGGGCAGACACACATACTCACACACATTGACCTATAGGGCAATTCAGTGTCTCCAATTAACCTGACTGCGTGTCTTTGGACTGTGGGAGGAAACCGGAGACACGGGGAGAACATGCAAACTCCGCACAGAAGGGACCCGGACCCACACTGAGACTATACTATGCAAAATGACAGAATGCTGTAGTTCGTCCACTGCATGTGTCTGAAGGCCTTAAATGACACTCACCGAGCACTTTATTAGGAACACCTATCTGGTGCCGACATTAATTGGTCATGAATCATTAAGCTAGACCTGGGGATCGAACCCAGGACCTTCTTGCTGTGAGGCGACAGTGCTACCCACACTGAGACCATTCCATGCAAAATGACCCAACACTGTAGTTTGTCCATGGCCTTAAATGACACTCACCGAGCACTTCATTAGGAACACCTATCCGGTGCAGGCATTTATTCGTTATGAATCATTAAGCTACACAAAGTGTACACAGTGTTGTTCTGTATGGAAGGTGTAGCTTACAAAGTAATCAATGAATAAAATAATAATAATCTTTTCCTAGGTGTCATCTCGCTCAAAGCTGGACGACGACACAGACAACTCTACCTTTGAAATTGTCTCCCCTTTAAACACTGAAGGTATACTTTATATAAGTTTAATGTCAAACACAGTCATGGACAATTAATGTCTCCAGTTAACCTGACTTGCACGTCTTTGGACTGTGGGAGGAAACCGGAGCTCCCGGAGGAAACCCACGCAGACACGGGAGAACATGCAAACTCCACACAGAAAGGACCCGGACCACCCCACTTGGGGATCGAACCCAGGACCTTCTTGCTGTGAGGTCACAGTGCTACCCACTGTGCCAACGTGCCGCCCTCTACACATAATGATTCTCAAGCATATCATACATACACACATATCATACATTGTGACATTTTACAGGGCAACTGTAGCCTAGTGGTTAAGGTACTGGACTAGTAATCAGAAGGTTGCCGGTTCAAGCCTCACCACTGCCAGGTTGCCACTGTTGGGCCCTTAAGCAAGGCCCTTAACCTTCAATTGCTTGGATTGTATACTGTCACAACTGTAAGTTGTTTGGAAGGCGTCTGCAAGATGCCGTAAATGTAAATATTTTAAACAAACAAACATTTACTGAACATCTATTTTATTAATAAAATGTTAAGCAGAGCAGATGATAAAAGTATAATATTTTATATCATGAAACACTTTGGATTTCAGATGAAACAGAGCTGGAAGAAGGAACGGCTATGAAGGTAAAGGGGTCATCTGCATCCCTGTCTTTTCACCTATGGGCTATTTGAGTGATTATTGAGTCTATTTTTGTGTCAGAATACATTTTCCAGTACTGCAAACCTGGGTCAGACTGATACTTGAGTGCGTAATTCACAACACACACACAAAGGTCGAGATCCTGTACAAACACATGTACACTGTGTGCACAATTATTAGGCAAGTTGTATTTTTGAGGATAAATGTTATTATTGAACAACTACTTGTGCTTTTATTCAATTCAAAATGTTAATAAACCTCAAACCTGAATATTTAAGAAAGTGAAAGTGAGGTTTTGGCTTTCTTAGGAAAATAGCTATGTGTGCATAATTATTTGGCAACTAAATAAAAAAACTAAAATTTTCTCATCTCACTTGTTTATTTTTATCTGTTAAAGTGAGAATAATAAACAAACAACTTAAAATTAACAAATAAAAATTTCTGACCTTAAAAAAAAAAACAGTGACCAATATAGCCACCCTTCTTTTTAATAACAGCCAAAAACCTTCCATTCATGGAGTCTGTCAGTTTCTTGATCTGTTGATGATCAAATTTTTGTGCAGCAGCAACCACAGCCTCCCAGACACTGTTCAGAGAGGTGTATTTTTTTCCTTCACTGTAAATCTCCAATTTAAGAAGGGCCCACAAGTTCTCAATAGGGTTTAGGTCAGGTGAGGAAGGGGGCCATGTCATTATTCTTTCATTTTTTAGGCCTTTACTGGCTAGCCACGCAGTGGAGTACTTTGATGCATGCGATTGAGAATTATCCTGCATAAAAATCATGGTCTTCTTGAAAGATGTAGACATTTTCCTGTACCACTGCTTAAAGAAAGTGTCTTCTAAAAACTAGCAGTAGGTTTGGGAGTGGATTTTAAGTCCATCTTCAACCCGAAAAGGTCCAACTAGCTTATCTTTAATAATACCAGCCCATAGCAGTACCCCACCTCCACCTTGCTGGCATCTGAGTAGAAAAGGAGCTCTGTGCCTGTTACTGATCCAGCCACGGGCCCATCCATCTGGTCCGTCAAGAGTCACTTTCATCTTATCAGTCCATAAAACTTTTGAAAAATCTGTCCTCAGATATTTCTTGGCCCAGTCTTGACAATTTAACTTATTTGTCTTGATCAGTGGTGGTCTGGTTTCATCTTTCCTTACCTTGGCCATGTCTCTGAGCACTGAACACCTTGTACTTCTGGGTACTCCAGTTAGGTTGCAGTTCTGGAATATGACAGCACTGGAGGATAATGGTTCCTGGTACCTTTACGTTTGATTCTTCTCAAATCTTTGGCAGTTAATTTGCATCTTTTTTTCTTAACACGTTTCTTTTGACCCTGTTGACTATTTGCAACAAAACGTTTGATGGTTCTGTGATTACGGCCCAATATCTTAGCAATTTCAATAGTGCTGCATTCCTCTGAAAGACATTTTACAATTTTTGACTTTTCAGAGTCACTTAAATCTCTTTTTTGGCCCATTTTATCTAAGAAAAAGAAGCTGCCTAATAATTATGCACACCTTAATATAGGGTGTTGATCTCCTTAGGCTACACCCTCCCACATTACACAAATACACAATACCTGATGTGCTTAAATACAATAAGCATTCAAGTTTATACAGCTTGGAGTTGAAAAAGATGCATAAAAATTATGATATGGTGAAAATACTCACTTGCCTAATAATTGTGCACACAGTGTATGTTCAAGTGTGTGAACATACACTGATCAGCCATAACATTAAAACCACCTCCTTGTTTCTACACTCACTGTCCATTTTATCAGCTCCACTTACCATATAGGAGCACTTTGTAGTTCTACAATTACTGACTGTAGTCCATCTGTTTCTCTGCATGCTTTGTTAGCCCCCTTTCATGCTGTTCTTCAATGGTCAGGACCCCCACAGGACCACTACAGAGCAGGTATTATTTAGGTGGGGGATCATTCTCAGCACTGCGGTGACACTGACATGATGGTGGTGTGTTAGTGTGTGTTGTGCTGGTATGAATGGATAAAACACATCATCGCTGTGGACCAACTAGGTAGGAGAGTGGACAGTGAGTGGACACGGTATTTAAAAACTCCAGCAGCGCTGCTGTGTCTGATCCACTCATACCAGCACAACACACACTAACACACCACCACCATGTCAGTGTCACTGCAGTGCTGAGAATGATCCACCACCTAAATAATACCTGCTCTGTGGTAGTCCTGTGGGGGTCCTGACCATTGAAGAACGCTGGAAGCAGGTTATAAAGCATGCAGAGAAACAAATGGACCACAGTCAGTAATTGTAGAACTACAAAGTGATTCTATATGGTAAGTGGAGCTGATAAAATGGACAGTGAGTGTCGAAACAAGGAGGTGGTTTTAATGTTATGGCTGATCAGTGTATAATTCCCCCAGTAAACAATCATGGTTAGTAAAATGTGTCTCAGCTTAGTGACTTAACACGGTGCTGTCCAACAAGTCCGTTCATCAAACTGTAACCCGGGGTAGCAGTAAATGCTGGTATTGTTGGAAATTCCACCACACACGCTTACAAAACAGGACTCTTAGGTGCTGGACGTAATTAAGTGAATCACATAATGAGTAACGGCGCATGAAGCAGAGTGAAATGTGTTTCTGAGGTGATGAATCAGGCCTAACAAGCAGGCACTCTAAAAGATCATTTATTCTTGCTCTGGCAGATGCTGGAAATGCAGAAACACATAAAACCAACCGTGGTGGAGGTGGAGCACTATTTTTGTGCTATTTTTGATGCTTTTGTGAAAAACTGTTTGCTTCCAGTGAGGTTTGGTAATGAGGACTAGTGAGCACAGAGCCCTGACATCGACCCTGTCCAATTTGGGATTTTAAACAGCACACATGAACGTGGTGTTTGAGTGGCTGATAACTGTTGGCTGTGCACTTTATGGAAAGGTAAATAATGAGAACAGCGGCGAGATCTGAGTTTTCTTTACTCTTTGCCGTCGGAGCCGACGGTTATTAATATCCCTGTCATGTTTGCTAAGAGTAGCAAAGTGAAAAAAGAGGCTCTGACAGGCCCTCTGACTCACCACTTATACCCCCATTAGACCTCCATGGCCATTAGTCCTTCACTGACAGACAAACCAGCATTGTGTTCACATAACTCCATGCTTGAGCACCCAGCCTGCACATATTTGTATACATTTTAAAAGCCGTTAACGTCGGAACTCATTTCTACACCCGGAATCTGTAAACGCTGGTCATTGGTGAGCATGGGTTCAATAAGCTGTAATGACAAAGCTGCAGGTCTTTAATGTTTTCACTGTTTCTACAGAAGCCCACACTGGCACTACAGGCAAGGAATCCATCTCACAGAAGCATGTTGTCTCCAGGTAATAGAGCTCTGCAGATGAGGTCCTTGTATTTTCTATATTAGACGTTAATGCATCTTCAAGCTTTAAGGGCTAAATAATTAGACCTTCATGCACTGTGTGGTTAAAAAAAACGTTCATATACAGAGGCACTCGGGTGGTGTGGGCAGTCTATTTAGCCAGCCAACCACTGCTTTGAACCGGGTTTGAATCTCGGTGGTGGTGGGTTAGCAAAATAAACTGTTATTGGCTGGACGGGCGTCTAAACAGACATGATCCAATCTGTGTGGTATTACTTACTGGTCCAGCACATTTGGTTCCATGAGATTCTGTGCATTAAAGTCAACTGATATCACAACTAGTCCTTTTCTTAACCTCTCAGACTTGATGGAATACCACACTGATCATCCTCCGAAGTGTCCGAGCAGCAGCACCCCAAAAAGAAAACCCTCGGTTAACAATAGGAGTCCATCACAAGGAAGCGAGAGAAACAAATCAGGTGAGATTCATGAGCACTATGACTTAAGTCACTATAATTGTACAGTTTTATTGTGCATGCTATTCTGCTTGGGCATTGCTGGTTTTAATAGTAGCTCAAGAAGATGCTTCAGGAAAGCACAGGAGCTCCATGAACTGTTATGTTACGACATTTCAAGTTCTGACATTTACATTTTCAGCATTTAGCTTTTTATCCAAAGCGACTTACAGCACTGTGACAGTATACTGTCTAAGCAATTGAGGGTTAAGGGCCTTGCTCAAGGGCCCAACAGTGGAAACCTGGCAGTGGTGGGGCAACCTTCTGGTTACTGGACCAGTACCTTAACCACTAGGCTACAGCTGCCCTGACATTTAAGCTCTGTGTGTGTGTGTGTGTGTGTGTGTGTGTGTGTGTGTGTGTGTGTGTGTGTGTGTGTGTGTGTGTGTGTGTGTGTGTGTGTGTGAAAGAGACCAAAGGGCTTGGCAATAGTCTCGCGCTTTTGGCAAGCTAATATCACACTGACTGTGAACTTTATAGCCAACCCTGACCTTAAAGTGTGACTACTTGTCCTCCTATGACATGTGGCCACAGCAAAACAAGCTGTTGTAGCTTTACATAATAGTGTCGTTTGGTGATATACACACATACACTGATCAGCCATAACATTAAAACCACCTCATTGTTTCTACACTCACTGTCCATTTTATCAGCTCCACTTACCATATAGAAGCACTTTGTAGTTCTACAATTACTGACTGTAGTCCATCTGTTTCTCTGCATGCTTTGTTACCCCCTTTCATGCTGTTCTTCAATGGTCAGGACCCCCACAGGACCACTAGAGAGTAGGTATTATTTGGATCAGACACAGCAGCGCTGCTGGAGCTTTTAAACACCTTACTGTCACTGCTGGACTGAGAATAGTCCACCAACCAAAAATACATCCAGCCAACAGCGCCCCGTGGGCAGCGTCCTGTGACCACTGATGAAGGTCTAGAAGACGACCGACTCAAACAGCAGCAATAGATGAGCGATCGTCTCTGATTTTATATCTACAAGGTGGACCAACTAGGTAGGAGTGTCTAATAGAGTGGACAGTGAGTGGACACGGTGTTTAAAAACTCCAGCAGCGCTGCTGTGTCTGATCCACTCATACCAGCACAACACACACTAACACACCACCACCATGTCAGTGTCAGTGCAGTGCTGAGAATGATCCAAAACCTAAATAATACCTGCTCTGTGGTGGTCCTGACCGTTGAAGAACAGGGTGAAAGCAGGCTAAAACAGTATGTAGAGAAACAGATGGACTACAGTCAGTAATTGTAGAACTACAGTGTAAAGTGTAGAAACAAGGAGGTGGTTTTAATGTTATGGCTGATCAGGGTACGTCTAGGTGAATTGAAATGCCATATTAATGCCCATTGTTTTAAAATGAGGCATCCGACAAGCTCATGGTCAGGATTTCACATACTTTAGACTGTGTATTTTATTTCATCTTTTACACTATGTGGCTGTTATATGTGTATAATGTGTTTTTTGTTATGTTATGTTTTGTTTTATTATTTGTTGTCTGTTCTTCTGTGACGTGTTGCTCTGTGTCTCTGTATTATCCGTTGCTGTGTCCCGCTGTGTGACGTTGTGCCGTGCCGTGTTGCTTGGTGTTGTGCAGGGGAAAGCGAGGCTTCTAGCTGTGCTGTGGAGCTTCACCAGGGACTGATTAAGGAACTGAGGGAGTTAAAGGAACAGAATTCTACTCTCTGTGCAGAGAAGGAGGCGATGGAGAGGAGATGCTCAGAGCAGAGCCGGCAGATTCAGCACCTTCAACAACAGCTGACACACTCACAGCAACACAAAAGTCCGAACACACTTTTCAAACATACATATTTGTAACACGGCGGCCATGCATTGCCTCACCATGAAGGTGTCAGGTGATGCCCCGCATCTGAAAGATTTTAAAGATGCTTTACCAAGGTAGAACACTACTGTGGCTGAAGAGCCACAACAAAAAGAGAAATTACAAAAGCAAAGGGTGGCCAAAATAACGGAAACTAATAAAAGTAGCAAAAGAAATGCACATAGCCGCTCAGGTGGCGCAGCGGTAAAAAGACACGCTGCAACCAGAGCTGGATTCTGAGTACCTGGTATCGAATCCAGCTCTGCTTCACCGGTTCGAGGCCGAGTGGCTGTATGGGCAACGATTGGCCGGTTGCTCAGTTGGGGGGTGGGACAAAAAACTGGACGTGGGTCTCTCTCTGTCAGAATGAGATTACGACCTCTGCCGGCTGATTAGAGGCGCCTGCACAAGAGATGAGGAAGACTGCCCTTAGGGTGTGTCTCTCCGCATGCGACGCTAGGTGGCGCCAAACTCATCAACGTGCGGGTGGATCCGGCTGCTGCCCATGTTTCGGAGGGGATGTGGGTTAGCTTCGATCTCCTCGGTCAGGGCGGGGTTCGGCATAGACAGAGAGGAAAAGCACGATGCAAATTGAACAATTGGATGAGCTAAAGGGGGAGAAAAAGGGAAAAAAAAAATGCACATAAACGGTGCCCAGTTGGCGATGTGGGATATTCCGCTAGCACACCAGTGCTGAGATTCTGAACTCCTCGGTTCGAAACTCACCATTGCCATCGGTCCGCTGGGTGCCATCTAGCGGGCATAATCGGCAGTGCCTGCAGCAGACACATTTCTGCTAGGGCAGGATGACCGGACTATGTGGGTGGGGTCTTTAAATGCTGTGCAAGGATCCAGGATAGCAGACCGAGAGGCGCCTGTGCAGAGTGCATGGGTGAAAAAGGGTTCTGCTAAGGGCTGCGGCAAAAAACCCTCCTCGAATGCAATCAGGGACCCCCAGCAGGAGAAGACGAATTGGCTACGCTAAATTGGGAGAAAAAGGGGGAGAAAGTGCATAAATACCTACAGCCTGTAGCAGAGAGAGCGGACTAAAAAGGCCCTGCGATGGATTGGCATCCTGTCGGGGGTATGTTACTGCACTGCGCCCAGTAATTCCAGAGAAACCGGCTCACTTCACCCTGACTTCCATTAAATAAAATGAGCTGTAATGTGGGACAAAATCAAATCTGTTTACTTAAGCATAACTAATAAGCACTGTGCTCTTTGTGCATGTGTCTGTGTAGATCAGAACTCGGAACTGTTAAGTCTGAGACAGCAGGCGCAGGAACTAGTGGACCAGAACGATGGATTGAAGATGACGGTGCATCGCCTAAACGTAGAGCTGAGCAGATATCAGGCCACGTTCAGACCACTCACCAGAGACGAGGTAGAACAATGTCAGGGCTGAATGTTACACATGTTGATATACAGTATCTGCTTATGATTTAGTATTGACAGCATTAACTGATAACAGGGAATACATCAGAAGACATGAGGACTCCTGTTAGGGGTCGCCACAGCAAATCATTTGTGTGCATATTTGATTTGGCGGGTGCCCGTCCTGATGGAACCTTCCTTTTTATCCCCCTAACCCCACAAACGACTAGGTTCAACATGCGCCTACAGTATGTGTGAGCCCAGGTCATGATTCGAACCCCTGGAACTGTTGTGTATACGTACACCGATCAGCCATAACATTAAAACCACCTCCTTGTTTCTACTCACTGTCCATTTTATCAGCTCCACTTACCATATAGAAGCACTTTGTAGTTCTACAATTACTGACTGTAGTCCGTCTGTTTCCCTGCATGCTTTGTTAGCCCCCTTTCATGCTGTTCTTCAATGGTCAGGACCCCTACAGGACCACTACAGAGCAGGTATTATTTAGTTGGTGGATCATTCTCAGCACTGCAGTGGATTAAACACTGTGTCCACTCACTGTCCACTCTATTAGACGCTCCTACCTAGTTGGTCCACCTTGTAGATGTAAAGTCAGAGACGATCGCTCATCTATTGCTGCTGTTTGAGTCGGTCATCTTCTAGACCTTCATCAGTGGTCACAGGACGCTGCCCACGGGGCGCTGTTGGCTGGATGTTTTTGGTTGGTGGACTATTCTCAGTCCAGCAGTGACAGTGAGGTGTTTAAAAACTCCAGCAGCGCTGCTGTGTTTTATCCACTCATACCAGCACAACACACACTAACACACCACCACCATGTCAGTGTCACAGTGTCTAAATAATACCTGCTCTGTAGTGGTCCTGGGAGAGTCCTGACCATTGAAGAACAGTATGAAAGGGGGCTAACAAAGCATGCAGAGAAACAGATGGACTACAATCAGTAATTGTAGAACTAGAAAGTGCTTCTTTGTGGTAAGTGGAGCTGATCGACAAAGATCTCAATGGCCTCCTGAAAGCCATTTCATTTTAAATGTTCCAACGTTTCCAGTAAATGGGGTTTGTATGTAAGCCTGCTGTTTGACCTGGGCATACAGCAGATATGCTTTTCATAATCAGCCTTATTAAGCACATAGGAATGATGCATCAATGTGAGGAAAACTGCTAGACAAACTGCCAAGGTACTTACAGCACCTAGCACACACGTGATCAAATGAATCAATACGAGATCATTTTTAAGGTGTATGCCAGCAGGTATTTCATTTAAACTCATTCTTAACGCCGGTTAAACAGTCCCAGAAAAGGCTCTCAAGAAGCAAATCCCTTTTTTTAAGCTTGTGATTTAGACAAAGGCTATATCTAATCTGTGTGAAAAAGTGCTCCATAGTGTCAGGGATCCTGGCTGCATGCATTTGACCTCCGCGGTGGATTGGCTGCTCTGTCACACAGAAAATGTGCTTCTATTCTTACTGTAATAGGAACTGACACTTCAGATCTGTATTTTTTATTCTCTTTTACTAGTGGTTCTGTCTTCTTCTTTCTTTAATTTTTACTCAAGACTAGATTTAAAAAGAATGGAAATTGTATAATTTTCACATGCAGTGAGTCATGGATTTTTTTTTAGCTTTCTCTCAGTTCCTCTTTTTATTATCTATCTTTCTTTTTTGAGTAATCCTTTGTTTTTTCCCCTTTTTACTCGGTCACAATGATTTGCATGCAGGTTATGCTACCAAGCCCTAAGTCCATATGGAGCATTGGCCATGTTGAACACTGTTGAATAGTATATTACAGGAATCAATTCACTGTAAAAGCAAGGAGCTGATGAACAAAGCAATGAATGCGGTATGAACCTTGTAACTCCAAGGACGTTTTTGCTTTATGTTGAGTGCAAACGAGAATGGACTGGAAGCTGGAGCCGAATGCTGAACAACCCAATGAGCAGCTCTGCTTCCTTCTAATGCCATTTAAATGGTCCTATTGCCTCAAGCAGATTACATTAACCAAGTGCAGAGATAGTTCCCTTGGAGCCATTTGGAATTTGCCCAAAAGCGAAATTACTGCACGAAGACATCAGCAAGTCCCGACTTTATACGTTCTTACTTAAAAGCTTATTTAGAAATGAAATAGTTCAAAAGCAAAGAAGGGGCAGTGGGTGGTATTCATCTGTACAGACAGATACAGAATGTGCTAAATATAGAGCGATCAGCAACTCCAATCAGCAAAATGGTTTAAAAGTTCAAGCTTTGAATTTTGGTTGAAGTAAATGGTACTGGTTTTCAGGTTTGGACTCCCCATAGTTTCAGTGAAGGAAAATCTTCATACAGCATTCAACAATATTGCAAAGACTTGTATGCTTCTTACAACTCTCTAGGTGCTAGCCTTTTTTCTTTAGTTTCAGCATGACAATACCCGTGCCCTAATTCTGGTGTGGATTCCTAAACTGGTCTTACCCTTAATAATAAAACTTAAAAACATAATCAAACACTGTTTTTGTCTGATTTGCAGCATTGTCGGAGCATTGGCCTATCAAGAAAAGGACCGGCTCCTGCTTGGCTAGTAAGTGAGAATCACACGTGATATATCATGATATAACTAAAATCATCTAACTTTAGCTTTGGTCTAGACACAGCACAAGCCATTCTTCAGTGTCTTAGTGCAGTTTGTTTAGTTTCAACTAAATTGGGATTATATAGGTTTAACACCTCAATATTTTACTAATGTGTATATTTGTGTGTACTTGTTACATACATACATATGTTACAAAATCTTTTTTACTATAATGAAAACAATTCTAACTCTTTAAGCACTTGCATTAAATGTCTGGCTGTGTTTGCCATTAAGGCCTCACACATAATGATGTCTAAACAGCCTATTCTATCTTTTGTGTAAGTTAATATTAGACCTCTGAAGTGATTTTTCATTTGGCCATTTGTAGGAACATAAAAAACTGACACAAAAGGAGGTTTTAAGGCTTACTTTCTTCAGCCCTTGTGAAGAACCTGCTTATGGATTTTGTTTTCTGTTCTGCTTAGTAACGAGGCTTTTTTGTTGTGTTTTTCTTTCCTCTGCAGTTGGATATGAAATATTTATCTCCGCTCCTGTTGGCGTATGAAGACCAGCTAGCAGAGAGCAACCAGCTCCTTAAGTCCTGTGAGGTAAATTAGTACATGTTTGTTGCTGTATAGAGTGGTCTGTATATACAGTATCTTGTTCTTATTTTTGGCGCTCTGGTGGCCCAGTGGTCTATTACTCTAGCCCACCACCTCTGAGATCTTATTGGTTGTGTCTGAACATGTCTAGACGTGATCTAACTGTATGCTGATGTTCAGAAATTTTACCTGACATTTTCCCTAACCACTAAATAAGACATCTAACCTCCTATATTTAAACCACCCTATACATTTTGTTTTCTATAGGAAGAAGTAAGGATACTGAGAGCCCGTGTCGAGGAAGTGATTCAGGAAAATGACAAGCTTCATTCAGAACTCAGCAAGAGGAGCAGCGTCAGTAATAAAGAGTGGTAAATTAATGACACAAATGCACTAGAATGAAAGCACATTATCAGTATGATTCAGATCTGGACTGCAGACAGGCCAGTCAGGCATGTGTACTCTGTGACTACTATATATATATATACATATATATATATATATATATATATATATATATATATATATATATATATATGTTTCTGGTTGGATGTCTATTATCGTCCCTGCATGGATGAGCTGTTTAAAAGTCCCAGCATGACACATGATCACAGCATGCCCATGATAATGTTTGGAAAGTGTGGAAGGGGGTGGCAGATTTTACAGAGCAACACTTGGGCTACAGACATTAATTGAATGTAGGTATACCTGTAGGTATAAAATGCTCAGCGAGTGTCTGTAAAATGTGCTTATCCAGTGTTATTTGCATATGTTATCTCTCAATGTCACTATAAAAGTCGCTCCTAATTACTGTGTGTGTGTGTTTGTGTGTTTCTGCATTTTAGGAGGCAGTTGCAGGATCAAGCACGGCTGGTGTTGGAGGAGAATCAGGTGTTAATAGAACAGCTGGAGCTGCAGCATACTAAAACCAAGGAGACACACACCAAACACACCCAGGAAGGTAAAATACACACTTACTTAGACAGACGAGACACACACCTAGGGGTGCCTCGGGGGCTAACAGACTGTGTTTGTGGTTTGATGACCAAAAATCCAATGTGACATTACAGATTGTGCTTCCCATTAAATCCAGGACACCAGTACATTGCAGGGCCTCGGGCACCCCCAAACTAGCCAATACAAAATATGTAGACACCCGACCGGTCAATAGCACTGCTGGACGTTTAAACTCTGGACCCCAGTAAATTACCATGTAGGTCAAGGCTGGACATCACTGTTTAATGTGTGTGGCACTTGAGCCCACAGGTGGCACTACATTAGAAACCGTCATGTTACTGTGATACGTGTAGCTACATGGGCTGAGGAGTACTTCAAAAAAACATTGTGACTTAAACACACTCTGTCACTAAATCAAAAAATGCAAACTCATTCTGAAACTGAAATTATGAGACTGAAAGAGTGTGTGCGCTTGACTAGAATGCCTGCAGTCCATCTCTGTCTTTTATCAAGTCCTGTATCATGCAACATTAGCTAAACAAACACAATTAGTGTTTTCAGAATCATTTCCAAATCATTAAAAAGTGTCATTAATGGTACATGTGATTTTCCAGTGTAACACACTAACTTATTATCGCCATCATGTGCACTAACTTGTGATCCCAATACATTTTCAACAACTGATTCTCTCTTTACAGTGTGCAAGGTGTCAAAACAGGTCATATTGTTGGAGGCTGAGAAACAGAGCCTGGAGACGGAGTTAGAGTCGGCGCGTAAAGAACTCCATGTCCTGAAGATTGAGATTCAAAAAGCTCACTCAGCTTTGGAGAGCTCAGTCAGCTGTGTCGAACACAGCTCAGCAACAGACAATCTCAAAAGGTACGCCCACGTACCCCACAGAATAACAGAGCTACAAGTAGGTGAAAACTGTACAGAGAGAACAGAAAAGAATAAGTATATACCATGGACATGGTGCTGTCCATTTTATCAGCTCCACTTATAATATAGAAGCACTTTGTAGTTCTACAATTACTGACTGTAGTCCATCAGTTTCTCTGCATGCTTTGTTAGCCCCCTTTTATGCTGTTCTTTAATGGTCAGGACCCCCACAGGACCACTGCAGAGCAGGTATTATTTAGGTGGTGGATCATTCTCAACACTGCAGTGACACTGACATGGTGGTGGTGTGTTAGTGTGTGTTGTGCTGGTATGCTGATGGGGTTTTTAAACACCTCACTGTCATTGCTGGACTGAGAATAGTCCACCAACCAAAAATATTCAGCCAACAGCGCCCCGTGGGCGGCGTCCTGTGACCACTGGATAGATGAGCGATCGTCTCTGACTTTACATCTACGAGGTGGACCAACTAGGTAGGAGTGTCTAATAGAGTGGACAGTGAGTGGACACGGTATTTAAAAACTCCAGCACTCATACCAGCACAACACACACTAACACACCACCACCATGTCAGTGTCACTGCAGTGCTGAGAATGATCCACCACCTAAATAATACCTGCTCTGTGGTGGTCCTGGGAGAGTCCTGACCATTGAAGAACAGCATGAAAGCAGGTTAAAAAGGTATGTAGAGAAACAGATGGACTACAGTCAGTAATTGTAGAACTACAAAGTGCTTCTAAATGGTAAGTAGAGCTGAGAAAATGGTAAAATAAAACATAATAACATCTGTGCAGCCCCTTTAATCATCTATATACTGTATGTCCTTTAGTTTATGGTGTGTATGTGTCTGTGTTTTTGCATACTGCAGACAGTTGGAAGAAAAGAAAAGGACAAAAAGCAGCGAGTTAGAAGCACTGCATGACCATGTGAGCACTCTTCAAGCTGAGAAAAAGACTCTGCTACGAGAGAAAAATGACCTCAACACTGACATCCAACACCTGGAGAATGAGCTTCAGCTGGCACGCCAAGCAAACAGGTACAAACATTTAGTCTACATGAGCCATTAGGGATGTTTACCCTCAGATCCTTCTGCAAAATGATCAGATTCTTCACGCACTGTTCAGCAATGCCTTTAATCTGGTCTTCAGTTGAACTGTTAGGTCCGATTTCTGATTACTTCCGAGTGCCTGTCGGCCCGGAGATCAGAAAGAGAGGCAACACACTATCAGCGGCAGTTCTACATTTTATTACAAGCATAAAGTGTGTATATGAAGTGAAGAGGTGGATGGGGTTACATTCTGTATCAGGTGCAGACTGATGTGATGTGCAAACTATGTACGTGTCTTTAAGCTCTTACAGATGTCTGCAGTACAGAATGCTCTAGAATGGCAAGTGTAAGAATAGACATCGATCAAGCATAACATTATGACCACCTTTCCTAATTGACTGGTCAGAACCAGCATTAACCTGTTCAGCAATTTGATGGGTCATCCCCGGACACTAGCCGTTCTTGTCCGTGCAGACGTCGGGGTGCCGATATGGCCGGGCATCCAGAACAGGTTCAGGATCCAGGTTTAGGAATGACAGAGAGCATATCATGTCTCTCTGTGTGATTTTGGTTCTGTGTGGGAACCCACCACTGATACGTGATAAGAGGCGGCCTACGACTGCACACATCAGAGGGGACAACTGTGTGGAACTCCAGTGGGGGGGATTGGAAACTCTTCAAATGACCTTCATACTTGTGGTCATATAGTTTGTCTATTCAAAACAGCTTAAAAGTTAAACCTGGTGGAGAGATCAGAAACCCCCAAATGTGCATTAACTCTGTCTCTCTTACTGGTGTCATTGTCATACTTATTAGTATTCAATGCCAGTTTCTGTTTTCCTATCTCCCCTCTGTAGAAAGGCTCAGAAACGTATCGATCGCCTGAAGCAACAGACTGAGGAATCATTACAGAAAGAGCTGCTGGCCTACCAGTACCTCGCCAGTATTGTGATGCTTGCGGAGAAAACCACGTATGAGAGGGACCAGCTCATACAGATGGTACTACACACATACACACCGGTACAACCTGTATTAAGCAAAAGATGTACTCGAGCTGTGATCGAGCTGTGATGTGATCCAATCAGGGTCACGGGGGGTGTGGGGGTTGGTTCAGGGGGGCCGGGTGCCTATCCCAGCTTTGCAATGGGCGCAAGGCACACAGCAACACCTTGGACGGGGTGCCAGTCCATCGCAGGGCACACACACAAATACACACTCATTCACCTATAGGGCAATTCAGTGTCTCCAATTAACCTGACTGCACGTTTTTGGACTGTGGGAGGAAACCGGAGCTCCCGGAGGAAACCCAAGCAGACACGGGGAGAACATGCAAAGTCCGCACAGAAAGGGGATCAAACCCAGGACTTGGCTGCTCAGGTGCGCTGTTCACCAGAGCTGAGATCTCGAATACATCGTATCGAATCTCAGCTCTACCTTGCCGGCTGAGCGGCCACATGAACAACGATCGGCCTGTTGTTCAGACAGGGGCGGGATTAAGCCGGATGAGGACTCTCTCTCAGACTGGTGCGATTACGACCTCTGCTGGCTGGTTGGTGGCGCCCGCACGGAGATGGGACAGGAGTGCGGTAGAGGGTGTGGCTCTCCGTACACAGCGCTGTACCGTACCGCACCGCACTCGTCAAGTGTAGGTGATATGATGTTCGATCGCTGTGCACGTGTCGGAGGGGGCGTGGAGCAGCCTCGTCCCCCCCCAATCAGGAGCAGGGACCGGCATTAGTGAGAGGATGATTGACGGGTAGAAATTGGATGCGCTAAAAGTGGGAGAAAAAGGGGTAAGTTGCTGTGAGGTGACAGTGCTACCCACCGAGCCACCACGCCGCCCTTGAATGTACACTATATGACCAAAAGTATGTGAACACATACTGGCCATAAGTGTTGAACATCCGATTCCAAAATCATGGTCTGTAAGTTGGTGTTGCCCCACTTTTTGGCTATTACAGCTTCCACTGTTCAGGAAGGGCTTGGAGTAAGCCTGTGAGTTAAAAGAGCATTTGTGGGGTCAGACACTAATGTTAGACTTGAAAGTTTGGCTTCCACCAAAGTTCCTTTAAACCAAACTTATGTCTTTATTGACCTCACTTTGATTGGGGCCAAAGCTCTGGCCTACCAGCAGCGATTTTCACTTTGTGGCAAAGGGGTTCTTTTCTATAAAAAATGGAAACAAGAGGATGGATTAATAATAAAAAAGAAGGAAAATCAATAAATGAGCTTGGCAGCTACTCTGTGTGAAAAGGCACAGATTACCTCTGTGTCTTTTATAGATTTACACAGCGTTCAGCCCAGCAGCAGCAGATCATTTTTTATTTCCTGGTAATGAAGTGTGATTTAGACTGAAGTAAACCCGTTCTTACATCAGCCTCTGCTGGGTTTTGTTCATCTCCCACTACTCCACTTAAATGACTGAAGCTCCTGAAGTGTAACTCATAGATCTTCTTAATAAATCAGACATCACTCAGTTCTCTGGACTGCGCCCGCTAATAGAAACAGCAATATGAGGGGGCACACACCAGCTGGCGCTTCACCAGTCATTCTCTTCCAGCCAAGTCAAATAATACCAAGGACATCATAAAACTTCTGCTGTGGGCTGAAATGAGTTCTTGCTTTATCGGATTCTGAGCTCAACTCTGTAGAGGTTTGCTCTATTTTAAAAAGATCTTCCAGACGTCTGCCATCGATTGGAAGCTGCTAGAACGTGACACTGTCCACAGTCAAGCCATCTTTATATGGGCAGCCCCTAGTATGTGGACACCTGACTCTAAATGACACGAAGATTCTGCAGCACTCAGGTGTATCAAACATACACCGATCAGCCATAACATTAAAACCACCTCCTTGTTTCTACACTCACTGTCCATTCTATCAGCTCCACTTACCATATAGGAGCACTTTGTAGTTCTACAATTACTAACTGTAGTCCATCTATTTCTCTATATACTTTTTTAGCCTGCTTTTACCCTGTTCCTCAATGGTCAGGACCTCCACAGGACCACCACAGAGCAGGTATTATTTAGGTGGTGGATCATTCTCAGCACTGCAGTGACACTGACATGGTGGTGGTGTGTTAGTGTGTTAATACTGTGTCCACTCACTGTCCACTCTGTTAGACACTCCTACCTAGTCGGTCCACCTTGTAGATGTAAAGTCAGAGACGATCGCTCATCTATCGCTGCCGTTTGAGTCGGTCATCTTGTAGACCTTCATCAGTGGTCACAGGATGCTGCCCGGGGGCGCTGTTGGCCGGATATTTTTGGTTGGTGGACTATTCTCAGTCCAGCAGTGACAGTGAGGTGTTTAAAAACTCCAGCAGCGCTGCTGTGTCTTATCCACTCATACCAGCACAACACACACTAACACACTAACACACCACCACCATGTCAGTGTCACTGCAGTACTCTGTAGTGGTCCTGGGGGAGTCCTGACCATTAAGGAACAGCATGAAGGGCGGGTAACAAAGCATGCAGAGAAACAGATGGACTACAGTCAGTAATTGTAGAACTACAAAGTGCTTCTATATGGTCAGTGGAGCTGATAAAATGGACAGTGAGTGATATGGGACAAACGCTGTAGTAACCGAACAATATGTGCCCAGTCTCAGGGTAAACGAAGCGCTAAACACTCGTCCCCTCTGTTTTTCTCACTACCACAATTTCTATCCTTGTTTCTATTTCTTACCTTTTCTGTCTCGTACCCATTTTTTCTGGTCCAATTTCTCGATTTAGTGTAATCAATTTTATTCCATCTGCTTCTTAGGCCTCGTGTCTGGAGAAAGACAAGCAGGGCGTCCTGTCCCGGATCCTAGACGGCACTGTCCGGCTCGGTAAACTGCAGGAAAAAGTCAAGGTAAGGGCAAGACCTCAGATATACTGTATGTGGACGTCCCCTCTAATCATTGATTCTATCTACCTTATCAAACCCGTCCTTTACCTTGTAATGGGAAACAAGCATCAAGGCTCGTCTTTGTATTGCACCCTGCCGGTGGAATCAACTTCCCTTGACTGCAATTACGAATGCTTTGGTATTCATTAGAATTATATCAGATTTGTTGCTTTGTGTTGTTCCAATGCAAACTAAACGTGTTAAACCAAAGCATTTGTAATTGCACCAATTTCCTGTGAGAAGTGGTGTATTTCCTGAAACAAGTGCAGGGCTACAACTGTTTTCGTCCTTAGAGTAAAAAACGAAGGGCACTTCGTCGCTCCGGATAAAAGCTAGTGCTAAATTCTGCACATGTGAACACCTGACCAAGAGCTTGTTTCACCTCTACTTCCGAAACCATGGGCATTAATCTCATCTGGACACAAGTTTGTTGTAGAGATACGTTTCGTCACTCATCCAGGTGACTTCTTCAGTCTGAGCTGGTGTCGAATAACCCAACCTTATATGCACCCGATTTGCATTACGACCGATCACCGCCCGTTGTATCTAAAGATGACGATGTGCAGATCCTTGACGAGGAGGAACGCTGGTTTGAACGGGGAGTCAAAGAGGTCATCTATGTGAGGAGGGGGCCTGAGAGGACATCTCTTACCATCTTACAACGCCGTGATAGGAGCTATACCCCAATCATATGTGAAAGGCACACATGGCCATTGTAATTAATGGTCATTGTGATTTGCATTTGGACCTGATCACCGGTTTCATTGTTATGCAATGGGCGGTGATCGGTCATTATGCAAATCGTCTGCATATAAGTCACTTGGATGAGTGATGAAACGATGAAACTACAACAAACTTGTGTCCAGATGAACTGATTCAACTTTGTGGACATGGGCATTAATATGCAGTCTCTTTAATAAAAGGAAATTACTATTCTGTTTCTCCATTCCTTTCATTCATGCGACACACACCATGCGAGGTGTCACTATAGCAACAGCAGGAAAAGAGGGAATTTACTTTGGCTGGCTTCTGTGACTCCTGAGACTTCTGTCAAGATGTAGACAAACAGGCAAGGCTGTGTGGGTCCCCTGCAGAGGTGGGGGGGGGGTTAGGCTGGTTCAGTTTAAATCTGGAATGAATTTAGGTCAAAAGAAATTTAACTTAAAGTCCAATTTCACGACGCTTCCATTAGTTAGTGAGTATTCGACAAAGGCCTTTAACTGAATATACACTTAAAGCAAATATTGCTTATTATAATTACCTTTGCAGCATCTAGGTGCAGCGGTCTGTATGCTAGTCCACCACTAAGAGGCAGTTTGCTTACACAGACATGATTGGCTAGGTCTAGAGGGGGAGCTGGCCAGATCCCTGTGATTGATTAGCACCCCGTCCAGGGTATTCCTGCCTTCCACCCAGTGACAGGTGAAGTGAATAACACCGATTATCTCTTCATCACGGCATCTGTTAGTGGGTGGGATAGGGCCATATTGTGATGGCTAGACGACTGGGTCAGATCAGAGCATCTCCAATGCTGCAGCTCTTGTGGGGTGTTCCCGGTCTGCAGTGGTCAGTATCTATCAAAAGTGGTCCAAGGAAGGAACAGTGTTAAACCGGCGACAGGGTCACGGGCGGCCAAGGCTCGTTGATGCACGTGGGGAGCGAAGGCTGCTCCTGTAGCTCAAACTGCTGAAGAAGTTAATGCTGGTTCTGATAGAAAGGTGTCACAGTGCACAGTGCATCACAGTTGCAGGGCTGTTTTGGCAGCAATAGGGGAACCAACACAATATTAGAAAGGTGGTCATAATGATATGCCTAGTCGGTATATTAGGATCAGCTGAGTGGCGTCCACATTGCATTTGAGAGTTTGATTGTTCTTGAACCCTTCTGAATGAAATCATGGTGTGATATAAGAGGCTCTTCAGAACAATAGAGGAGATGCAGAGTGTGCTTTATGGCTGCTTCTCACACTGTGTAATTACACACTGTGTTTGACATTGCGTTGGTCTGTCAAGTTATTTTCGAGCCTCGCTGCTTCTGTTTCTGTTTCTTTTTTCCATATTCTTTCTCTGGTGCTTTCAAAGCCAAGAGATGTGACCGATTATATGGGATGGATTGCTTGACCTTTTAAGAAAATAAATGCTTTATGGAGTACATGGAAAAAAAAACATGTCTGTTTGTATGTATGTGTGTGTGTGTGTGTGTGTGTGTGTGTTATTTGCTGGTTCTTTTATCTGAGAACTAAGTTGTCGCAGACGATCGAGCATTAACTGTTCCCTGTTCTATCCACTTTCTCTGTTGTGGGCTGCGAGTCTTTTTTTGTGCCTTTTATTTATTACTTTGTTTCTGTTATTTTGGCCACCTAATTTTAGCTTGTGTTGGCTGTAGTCAACAGCTCCGCTTTTCATATAGAAGCTCTTTGTAGTTCTACAATTACTGACTGTAGTCCATCTGTTTCTCTGCATGCTTCGTTAGCCCCCTTTCACCCTGTTCGTCAAAGGTCAGGACCCCCACAGGACCACCACAGAGCAGGTATTATTTAGGTGGTGGATCATTCTCAGCACTGCAGTGACACACATGGTGGTGGTGTGTCAGTGTGTGTTGTGCTGGAATGCTGATGAAGTTTTTAAACACCTCACTGTCACTGTCACTGCTGGATTGAGAACAGTCCACCAACCAAAAATATCCAGCCAACAGCGCCCCCTGGGCAGCGTCCTGTGACCACTGATGAAGGTCTAGAAGATGACCGACTCAAACAGCAGCAATAGATGAGCGATCGTCTCTGACTTTACATCTACAAGGTGGACCAACCAGGTAGGAGTGTCTAACAGAGTGGACAGTGAGTGGACACACACTTACACACCACCATGTCAGTGTCACTGCAGTTCTGAGAATGATCCACCACCTAAATAATACCTGCTCTGTGGTGGTCCTGTGGGGGTGCTGACCATTGAAGAACAGGGTGAAAGCAGTCTAAAAAAGTATGTAGAGAAACAGATGGACTACAGTCAGTAATTGTAGAACTACAAAGTTGACAGTGAGTGTAGAAACAAGGAGGTGGTTTTAATGTTATGGCTGATCAGTGTAATTGTACACCTTAATGATGTTAATAGTTGACCTTAAAAGTTACTTTTTTTGCTACCTCATTAACTTTGTACCCAAGTATAACGTCTTAATACACACAAAGCAAAACATTAATCTCTGTTTGTACAGAAGGTAAATGTACTTACCAAATAATTGACTGGCAGTAGCAGTGAGACTGTGGCAGGTCACCTGAGACTGGGTGCACATGGGTGGGGCTAACTAATTGGTGTTAATGACAAGGAAGTAACAAATTGCTGGATTGGTTAAGGGGACATGGGCTTAATGGGTACAGTTACCCTGCACTGGTGCATTTCCAACACATGAGAACCTAGTGTATACACTATACTGTAACATAGATGAAGACTGTTGGAATTAAAACATAAACATGCTTAAATAAATCTCTGTCTGATCACGTGAGTGGGCATTTCACTGAGCCGTGCGAACAGTCTTTAATTAAAGTAGCTCCAGATACCATTCAGGCATGGCGTAGAGCTCCGGAAAGCACTAGGGGTGAAATTGCAGCATGGCAGAGATGTGATAAAGGATAACCAAGCTCAGCTTGGAAAAGAAAGTGGCGTTTAAATTATTTAGGATTTATTCAAATGTATGCAGGGCCTTTGCTTTAAACAACAGACAGGGGTGCTTAAATATTTAATTCTGGGTTTCAATAGAGCCTTAAAATAAACTGTGTAGGAAAAAAGCACCTTTAGATTAAGCTAAGTGCTGGCACTAATTTAAAGTTCACATGTTATAGCATGACTTGCACTGGAAGAGCTGGTCTGTTTTGTGCTGCACTGCTGCAGAGTTGGAGTTTGGTTACTGGGGACATTCTTAAGCCTTCCAGTATTGTGCTCATGTAGTGAATAGGTGCACCTAGTTGCCAGAATTCTGCCCAAAGGCTCCTGGAAACAGTTGCTATTGCTATCGAATTAAATAATTGAATAAATAAAATTCATGTTTGGTTGCTGTTTGTCATTAATATATTGCAATTGTAGCAAACATACTGTACATGGATTGTTATATGTAGCTAACAATGCAGGATTTTCAAACATCATATTGAGAACCTATGTAATGTTTTCTTGTGCTATATCCATAAGCCACATCTCATAGGATGCAACAACTATTAAGGTTGACTTAATTAAGCTAAGTTGGCAATATCTCCAGACATTGTTGACATATGGGTTGATTCATATGGTGGTACCAGTGTTTATTTGGTATTGCCCTTACAGACACATAGAATCATAGAATTATAGTTCTTCTTTCTCATCCTAATTCTATTATTCAGTCTGTGTTTTGGGTTCTTGATTCATGCCCCATTGTCTGTTTTTTTTTTGTATTGATCTCCTGGTCTCGACCCTTGCCTGATTACGGATCATGTTGATATTGTGTCCTGCCTCCTTTGTCTGCCCAGAATGACAATTTTATTTTGCTGTCAGCAAGAAAGAAAGCACAAGAGAGTGAGGAAGGAAATATTTTAGAGGAAAAATGATTACGTCAGAGAACGTTAGCACTAATAATGTCAGGACATCTTTCTTCTCTCAGGGTTCTGGTTGAGTTGACTTTGATAAAGCTGTGGCCCCATTTACAAATATTTATGTAAAAAAAAAAAACTTCATTCAGGATGTGCTTTTTTTCTTACTGTCTATCTGTAATCACACCAATTTTTAAATCGTAGTTTTAAAACTTTTTTCAACAACCCACATCTGCTCTGCTCTGTACAATCTGTTCCTACAGTGGTTTACAAGATGTAACATAAAGCCTCCACAAGGGAGCGTTCACGTACAAGTTTATTGAATTTTTTTATTCTTAATGACCCATTTTTCGGCTCACGATGTACCTAATGCCAAGTTCACACTACACGACTTTCTGATTTGTCGGGTCGCTGTACAGTTCACACTACACGACTGAATCTCTTGCACTCGAGTCTTTCAGTCGGTGTATATTTCACACTACACGACTAATCGGCGATAGGGGCTTTCACACTACACGATTTATCACCAACTGGAATCACAGGCGAGCTTCTCTGGTCTCCCAAACTATGTTTTTTTTTTTTACAAAAACACACGTGAGCGATCAAAGTGTTTGTGCGCTGATGTGCAGCGTAAAATCAATGAGAAAAAATAAATGAATCTGAGTGGATTTGGCAACACGAGCAGCGGGGATTGTTCTTCAAGTTGGAGGTTAATAAATCTTTTTGCAATGATGTCTTGTAGAGAACGATCAGGTCAGAAATACTGTAAAACGTGTGTGTGTGCCGGTGTTTTCTGATATAAACTATATTACGCCCCTGTCCCATCTGTTTACACTTCCCTCCTGTGTTTCCCCTCACACCGTATCCTGCGTTCTCATTGGCTGTTCGACATAGCACTCACTGCCAGTCGCACAACTCGGATCAGATATCTGACGTGCTAGTAAACTCGATCCGGTTGACTGTTCTCACTGTTGCACAAGTGCTACTTTTGCCTAGCAACTACAGTAAATGTTATTTCTGCCAAATAGTAAACACAAGGGTTAATTGTTGTGTTTAATACAGATATGAAAGTGCTACATTAAAGGTTCATACTTTTTTCTTGCAAGTGTTTTTCTCATGGCTGTTAACAGACATAAAAACTGTGATCTCGTTCTCCCAGCAGGCTTTGCAAATGGAAATAATTCTTACGTTTGTCATCTTGCTGGACCTTCGCTCTTTAAGTTCTATGTGTGGGCGTACTAAAGGTCATGCTGGAATTCCATCACAATCCTAAATGATCAGAAGGACAGGAGCGAAACAGCGTTAGAGCCCTTAGTTTATTTAGAAAAGTGTATTTACGTCACTAGTTACCCCCTTCTGTACCACAAATACAGTGTTAAGTTTGTTCATGTCCAGTCAGCTCCGGCTGCAGCATTCACACACGCCTTGACACAGGCACTGGCAGAATCCGTACACGAGACATACAGTGAGACTGGAGGGCACCAGGCTGACACAAACGATGCCCAGAGTGACCCTTTGAATCACCAACAAATATATGCCGAGCGGCAGGGACCCAAAGTAAAAGAAGCCCAGTAGCCAGACAAGAATTCTTGGCACGTGATTGCAAATCTTGGAGAATGCATCCTGGTCCATGGTGCCACTGTTTGATGCTACGGATACGGAGTCCAGGCTGTCCTCACCGTAATCGTCGGAGCTACCGGTACGGCTGGCCAGATGCTGCACATCTCTCTGGACCTCCATTATAGTGATGACGAGGCAGTTCGAAGACTCGTGGTGTGGACTGCTGCTAGACGACAGACTTTTGGGCGTGAGCACCACCTCCTTGCTGTGGTCCGAGCTCCAGGACTTGTCCCGGACAGCGAGCACCGACATGATGTTCGAGTCGTCCGGAAGTCCTGTGACTTCATAGTCGCTGACCCGTGTCTCGTGACGGCAGAAGGGGCAGCAGATGGAACCGGATCCGTCCCCGATGTCCAGTATCTTGTTAAGGCAGCGAGCACACACCCGGTGCAGGCAGGTCAGTATCTTAGGTCTCCGGCTATGAACGTTGTAGCGCTGATAGCAGATCTTGCACTCCATCTCGTCGCTTGGGTTAGCAGTCGCATTGCGGTTGAAGATAGCACTTGGATTTGAGGTTGCACTGGTGTTGGGGCTTGGTGTATTGCTAGTAGCAAGATTAGCATTCCTGCTGGGGCTTGTGTTGACACTGGAATGAGCAGGCCTGTCTTCTTGTTCAGCCTGAGCACAACTCATCTTGGCTTCATACTCTGCGAAAAAAGGAAATGTGTTAGAGGTTGCCCGATTGGGTCACGCTTCCTCTCCACCAATGCCGATCCCCGCTCTGATTGAGGAGAACGAAGCTAACCGACACGTTCTCAGCAGCCGTACGCAGCTTGTCACCTACACTTTGACGAGTGCAGTACAGCTCAGCACTGTGTACGGAGAGACACACCCTGAGAGCACTCTTTTCTCATCTCTGTGCAGCCAGCAGAGGTTGTAATTGCACCAGTTATGAGAGAGACCCTATCCAGCTTAACCCCACCCCTGTCTGAACAACAGGCCAATCATCGTTCATGTGGCCACACAGCCCAGCCGGCAGGCAGAGCTGAGACTCGATACGATATAGTTTTTTGCATTTTATGCATCCAATTGCCCGATTGCGTCATGCTTCATCTCCACCAATGCCGATCCCCGCTCTGATTGAGGAGAACGAAGCTAACCCACGCCCCCTCCGACACGTGGGCAGCAGCCGTACGCATCTTGACACCTACACTTTGACGAGTGCAGTGCAGCTCAGCACTGTGTACGGAGAGACACACCCTGAGAGCACTCTTTTCCCGTCTCTGTGCAGGCGCCACCAATCAGCCAGCAGAGGTCGTAATTGCATTCGTTATAATCCCACCCCTATCTGAACAACAGGCCAATCGCCGGCAGGACGATGTATTCGAGATCCCAGCTCTGGTTCCAGCGTGTGTTTTTACCGCTGTGCCAGCTGAGCAACGATTAGGGGTAAATAGTTAACCAGACAAATAGTTCATTTTTTTAAATGTCATCATCATGCATGTTTACTCTGAAGTGTTAGTAGTCTGTTTGTGTTTTCTTCACAAGATCTAATTTAGTGCCTGGCTTCCTCAAACAGGAATCCAATGTGTCCATTTATTTTCTGATTATTATTCAGCAGAGCCGCAATTAGAGGGGAAATTGTCTAAACAACTATTAAGTTCCCCTCTCTGCACTGAAACTCTACACACATTCAATCTTAGCAAGTCACAAATCATATCTCGGCTCATTGCACTGGTATCTGTGTCACATAATACAATCATTTTTGTCACAAATGATGCGATATCGCTTTTGTTTGGCCTAAATGTCATATTTTCATTCAGTTAAAACAGAGGCTGAATCTGCTAGATGGTCACTAATGCTTCCGTAATAGGTTTAATAATGATGCTCGGCGATGTTTAGGAGTTAGAAGGCACTGCTCGTCCTCCTTGCATACTCTACGCTGTACACCGATCAGCCATAACATTAAAACCACCACTCACTGTTCATTTTATCAGCTCCACTTACCATATAGGAGCACTTTGTAGTTCTACAATTACTGACTGTAGTCCATGTGTTTCTCTGCATGCTTTGTTAGCCCCCTTTCATGCTGTTCGTCAATGGTCAGGACTCTCCCAGGACCACGACAGAGCAGGTATTATTTGGGTGGTGGATCATTCTCAGCACTGGAGTGAGTGCTGGTATGAGTGGATCAGACACAGCAGCGCTGATGGAGTTTTTAAACACCTCACTGTCACTGCTGGACTGAGAATAGTCCACCAACCAAAAATATCCAGCCAACAGCATCCCGTAGGCAGCGTCCTGTGACCACTGATGAAGGTCTAGAAGATGACCGACTCAAACAGCAGAAATAGATGAGCGATCGTCTCTGACTTTACATCTACAAGGTGGACCAACTAGGTAGGAGTGTCTAATAGATTGGACAGTGAGTGGACACAGTATTTACATACTCCAGCACAACACACACTAACACACCACCACCATGTCAGTGTCAGTGCAGTGCTGAGAATGATCCACCACCTAAATAATACCTGCTCTGTGGTGGTCCTGTGGGGGTCCTGACCATGGAAGAACAGCATGAAAGGGGGCTAACAAAGCATGTAGAGAAACAGATGGACTACAGTCAGTAATTGTAGAACTACAAAGTGCTTCTATATGGTAAGTGGAGCTGATAAAATAGACAGTGTGTGTAGAAACAAGGAGGTGGTTTTAATGTTATGGCTGATCGGTGTATTTGATCTGTCTTGCTTTCTGTACTGTATATGCTTAACACTTTTAATAGCTACTCCCTTTGCTCCCATAGCACTCTGAGAAGATTAATAAAGAATACAGGTTCACGTTTTACCCCTGCTTTATCCTGATCAGGGTCGTGGTGGATCCGATTTCCCATTGAATCGAAGGCCCCAATGCAGTGAGACAGCCCACACAGGAGACCAATCCATCATAGGGCCTTGGCCATCCCTTCATTAGACTTAGCCAATTTGTATCTGAGTCGATGCCCGACTGGTGTATAGCACCGCTGGGGATTTGAACCCTGCATCCCAGTGCATCTGAGTCACCTGACTGCCTTTTTATATAAATATAATTAGCAAAAACTGCTAAAACCCCACTGTGACTGTGACATAACGATTGTACATTTACAAAACTGTGCTGTTTTGCCCTATTTGTTGTCGAACAAGACGTTAGAGTAGGGCGGCCTAGAGACAGTATAAATATTATTGATTGCTTGTCAAAGGGTTTATTGAGTGTGAATGGAATTAGCAATTTGGAGCATTCTGTGTGCAATGCGACACACTGAGAAGAGGTGGCACCAGGATTTGCTGTAGATCAGTAGATAAGTCCACCTCACAGCATACAGGAGTTAAAAGACCTGCTGGTAACATCCTGGCACCACAGAGTGATTAACATCAAAACAAACTATCTATTTATAACACATCAGGAATATTATGTTAGGCCACCACCTCTGACGGTTGATGTTATTTTTTACTAATCTACTATCGAAATATTTAATTTACTTCTAATTCATCCAAATTATCCTCCACGCCATCAAAGGAGGATTGAATCTGGTTCCTTTCAAGGTTTCTTTCTTGTCACTGTTTGTCACTGGGAGTTTTTGGTACAATTATTATTAAATCCCAATCAAGTCGTATCCAATTACCTGATTTCATTACGCTTCTGATGTCCACTTCTGATTGAGAAAAGCGAGACTGACACACGCCCCCTCCGACAAGTGAGCAGTAACAGACTGCATCTTTCACCTGCACGAGGCGAGTTCATATGTAGAGCAGCTATGCGCACGGAGAGATACACCCTGATCAACGCATTATTCCTCGACTCTGTGCAGGCACCATCAACCAGCCAGCAGAGCTCAGATAGATAGACAGACAGACAGACAGACAGACAGATAGGACAGACATACAGAGACAGACAGACAAATAGCTAGACAGACACAGACAGATAGATAGCTAGACATATAGAGAAATAGATAGAGACATAAATAGATAGACAGACAGATAAAGATATATAGACAGATAGATAGATAGATAGATAGACAGACAGACAGACAGACAGACAGACAGACAGACAGACAGATAGATAGATGACAGACACAGGTAAATAGACAGACAGATAAAGATATATAGACAGACAGACAGACACAGATAGATAGATAGATAGATAGATAGATAGATAGATAGATAGACAGACACAGGTAAATAGACAGACAGACAGACACATACAGATAGACAGATAGATAGACAGAAAGACAGTTAGATAGATAGATAGATCAATAGACAGACAGACAGAGACAGACATATAGAGAAATATATAGATAGACAGATAGAGACAGACAGATAGATAGAAAAACAGACAGATAGACAGACAGAGATAGATTAGACAGACAGACAGACAGACAGATAGATATATTTACATTTACATTTTCAGCATTTAGCAGACGCTCTTATCCAGAGCGACTTACAGAAGTGCTTCCATAGTGAACATTTCATTCCTTAAGTTTAGATAGACAACAGTCGAAGAACACAACTCTGCTAAAACCTGTTAGAACCAAAGTGCCTTTTATTTTTTATTTTTTTTTATTTATTTTTTTTTTAAATGGAAAAGATTGGAATAAAGTGTTAGTAAATAAGTACAAATCAGCCTAAGTGTTTAGTGAAAAGGTGTGTTTTTAATCGTTTTTTAAAGACAGCAAGAGACTCAGCTGTTCGGACAGACAGAGGAAGTTCGTTCCACCATTTGGGCGCTAGAACAGAGAACAGCCTTGATGCTTGTCTTCCTTTAGTCCTGGATGGAGGCTCAAGACAGACAGACAGATAGATAGATAGAGAGACAGATAGATATATAAATAGATAGACAGACAGACAGACAGATAGATAGACAGACAGATAGATATATAAATAGACAGACAGATAGAAAGATAGATTGAGAGAGAGGATAAGAATAAGAATGAGGTGGTGAGCTCTGTGTACCCTGACTCAGGAGACTTGGGTCATTTTGGAAAACGGGCACTACAGGCTGTTCTGGAAATGTCAGCATCCAGCATCCAGCAAACATCGCTTTATAAAACGAGGCTCCTTCAAACGTCTGTATCACAGCCAGGCCAACATTCATTTAGTTCATCTCCCCAAAATACCAATAGGGCGATTACCGAATTTAATTTTATATTAGCGGTAAAGAAATAAAGATGGCACAGCAGGGGGGTCGCTTTGATTATGAGAGCAGTCATTTGTCCCTGTTGACAGCTGCTGCCAGAGATTATTACTTCGCATGACTGACGACGTGTTTTCATGTCAAGCCTGACAACCGTTTTTTATGCCAGTCTGTCCAGGGAAGACGTTAACACAACTAGAGTGTGCGGATGTTTTCAGTATGTGTGTCCGTACAAGACCCTGCCCCCCCCAGCAGTGCAATGAGTAGGTGGTACCCAGACAGTATGCATGATTAGCTAAAGGCATAATGAAGCACATGCTAATTTTAGACAAGTTGTGAGCGCATGTTGCTGTCGGGTACATTTGTGCTGCACTGTCTCATCTGGCTACATTTATATATATCTCCCCTTTTTTCTCCTTTTTAGCGCGTCAAGCTGCCCGATTGCGTCACGCTTCCTCTCCACCAATGCCGATCCCCGCTCTGATTGAGGAGAACGAAGCTAACCCGCGCCCCCTCCGACACGTGGGCAGCATATGCAGCCGTATGCATCTTATCGCGTACACTTTGACGAGTGCAGTGCAGCTCAGCGCTGTGTACGGAGAGACACACCTGTACCTGAGAGCACTCTTTTCTCATCTGTGTGCAGGCGCCATCAATCAGCAATAGCACCAGTCATAAGAGAGAGACCCCATCCGGCTTAGTCCCGCCCATATCTGAACAACAGGCCAATCGTTGTTCATGTGGCCGCTCGGCCTTAGCCGGCAGGCAGAGCCGAGATTCGATACGACGTATTCGAGATCCCAGCTCTGGTTCCAGCGTGTGTTTTCTTACTCACTCACTTTCTTAACCGCTTATCCAATCAGGGTCCAGCACAGGGGGTGCTGGAGCCTATCCAAGCTTTTCAATGGGTGCACGGCACACAGTAACACCCCGGACGGGGCGCCAGTCCATCGCAGGGCAGACACACATACACACACATACTCACACCCATTCACCTACAGGGCGATTCAGTGTCTCAAATTCACCTCACTTGCACGTCTTTGGACTGTGGGAGGAAACCGGGGCTCCCGGAGGAAACCCACGCAGACACGGGGAGAACATGCAAACTCCGCACAGAAAGGACCCAGATCGCCCCGCCTGGGGATCGAACCCAGGACCTTCTTGCTGTGAGGTGACAGTGTTACCCACCGTGCCACCCTACATTTGTCATGAGCTGTAGTGTGAGAGCCTGTGGTGCTATTGTTTATGCTGCCTGCACACCCCTAGGTGACTCTGTTGTCTTCTGTGAGCGGTAAAGGGATTTGAACCTAATACTGCGCATTACAAGAAGATGAGTATGAAGAGCAATGTGAAGCCGACAGCCTGAGGGGTCAGAAACACCAGGCGTGTATTTTTAGTAATATAGTGTACGTTTACCCTCCTGCCATGTGCCTTTTTTCAAGGTACAAACCAACCTAAACCCCCGTGAGGCTTTTGCCCTCATACTGTTAGATTGCTAGTTCGAGTCCTGCTGATGCCGTAATTGGCTTAGTCCTCCAGGCAGGAAAAAATAGTTTTTGTCCCTCTAAGGATTCAAAACACAACAGCCAAGTAGGTGATGTTAAGTGTACAGAAGTGGCACCTAGCATTTGTCTCCAGGAGCCTCCAGCTACCTACGCGATATGCTGTTGCTTACGTAGTAGCTAAAAAAAGATCAAGATCAAGTGGTTGGCTGGGTGTTTCTTTAAGGAATCACATGACTTTTATTTCATTGCAGACAGGATGAACCTGAGATATTTCATGTCATTTATTAACAAACGTCCATCCCTGCATTTCAGGCCTGCAACACATTCCAAAAAAGTTGGGACAGTAAAGCATTTACCACTTTGTAATGTTGCTATTCCTTGTCACCACCTGGAATGCTGATTCATCTGACCACAGTACACGTTTCTACTGTGTGATGGTCCATCCTAGATGCCTCCGAGCCCAGAGAAGTCGACGCCGCTTCTGGACATGGTTAACATGAGGCTTCTTTTTCTGCACAGTAAAGTTTTAAGTGGCGTTTGTAGTGCTTGACTAAGGTTTCCCATGTGGTTATATCAGCTATTGTTGAGTGGCGGTTCTTGATGCAGTGCCGTCTGAGGGATGGAAGATCACAAGCGTTCAGGTTAAGCTCGCACACTCGGCCTTTACGCACTGAAATTCCTCCCGATTCCTTAAATCGTTTAATAATATTATGCACTGTAGAGGGAGAAATATACAAATCCCTTCCAATCTTTCTTTGAGGTACATTGTTTTTAATCATTTCAATCATTTTCTCACACATTTGTTGACAAACTGGATCCTCTGATCATCTTTGCTCATCAAAGACTCGGCCTCTCCTGGATGCTGCTTTTGTACCAAACCATGATTACAATCACCTGTTTGGAATCACATCATTATTTAGTTTTTTCACCTCATTACTAGCCCTAAAGTTGCCCCCGTCCCAAGTAATAAAGTTGAGCAGACAAAACATGAAATATCTCAGGTTCAAACTGTCTGCAATTAAATAAAAGTCAAAGTAAATGTAAGGAACACTGCATTTTTACTTTATTTTACTTTATTTTCCGTACTGTCCCAACTTTTTCTGATTTGGGGTTGTACATGCAGTTAACGTTATAACTGTAATCAGTCAATGAGCTGATTATCATGCGCTGTGATGGTTGTATATGTGTATCATCTGTTAGGAGGCAAAGGAAACTTTCATCATTCCTACTGGCAAAGTTCCCAGCTGGCTTGAATACCCCAAGGGAAGCTAATTCAGTTTAGCATCAGTAACCAAGGACAGAATCTCTCTCTACCATCCATCCCCTTCCACTCCTTAAAACCACCTCCTTGTTTCTACACTCACTGTCCATTTTATCAGCTCCACTTACCATACAATTACTGACTGTTGTCCATCTGTTTCTCTGCATGCTTTGTTAACCCCCTTTCATGCTGTTCTTCAATGGTCAGGACCATCACAGGACCACCACAGAGCAGGTATTATTTAGGTGGTGGATCATTCTCAGCCATGCAGTGACACTGACATACATGGTGGTGGTGTGTTAGTGTGTGTTGTGCTGAGTTTTGCAACACCTCACTGTCACTGCTGGACTGAGAATAGTCCACCAACCACAAATATCCAGCCGACAGCGCCCAGTGGGCAGCGTCCTGTGACCACTGATGAAGGTCTAGAAGATGACCGACTCAAACAGCAGCAATAGATGAGCGATCGTCTCTGACTTTACATCTACAAGGTGGACCAACTAGGTAGGAGTGGACAGTGAGTGGACACGGTATTTAAAAACTACAGCAGCGCTGCTGTGTCTGATCCACTCATACCAGCACAAAACACACTAACACACCACCACCATGTCAGTGTCACTGCAGTACTGAGAATGATCCAAAACCCCCACAGGACCACCACAGAGTAGGTATTATTACCTACTCTGTGGTGGTCCTGTGGGGGTCCTGACCATTGACGAACAAGGTGAAACAACTACAGTCAGTAATTGTAGAACTACAAAGTGCTTCTATATGGTAAGTGGAGCTGATAAAATGGACAGTAAGTGTAGAGGTGGTTTTAATGTTATGGCTGATTGGTGTATATGGGGTCAAAAGTTACTTGTGCGCAGATCTTCACCTATAGTCAGACATGTACCCACTTGACACATCTGTATTTAGTCTTTCACCCACTTGACACACAGGCACTGAGGCAGGCACACAACCCTAACACCGAAAACCAAGATTCAATCGTTACCTTTGCAGAACGTCTCAGCGTCTGGCTCATCTGAGTCTGATCCTGTTTGCTGATCCTCCTCCAGAGCGTTCAGAAAAATCCTCCACTTCCATAATCGCCGCACTGTTGCATGCTCTCCCGTCGCCTCGGCTTACACGTGTGTGCGTCTGTGCGTGTGTGTGTGTGTGTGTGCCAGGTGTACAAGCATCAGGCATCCAGGAGCGTGTGCGCGCTGAGCCAGCGACTCCGCGATCAAGAGCAGGACTTCGCAGGCAAAGCGGCCAGCTTCCAGCGGGAGATCCGACACCTGCAGGCTCAGCTCCGCGACCGTCAGGAGCAACTCAGCGACGCTCTGCAGCAAAGGAGGTGACTGTGTGCTTCTCTCTCTCTCTCTCTCTCTCTCACTGGTGTGATGCTGCAGCAATGAAAATGAAAACAAAGCAAACCACTAACAGACTAAGAGAGGGGGATGACAGAGAGATAAGTAAATAAGGTAAAATATACAAACTAGGGCTGAAAGTATGTGGACACCCCTTCGGATTGTTAGGTCCAGGTGTTTCAGCCACACCCATTCCAAACAGGTGTATAGAATTAATAAAAACAATAAAATAATTATGCATTTAGCATGACCGTGTCCCTGTGCATCAGGTCCATGAAAGCATAGATCGATGAGTTTGGTGTGGAGGAACTCCAGTGAACTCAACCTTAAACGCCTTTCTGATTTACTGGATTAGAATGAACTGACACAAACAAGTTCCAGTAGCCAATGTGTAGCGTCTAGGAGGGGTTTGTCTATTGCCTAGGCTTTAAAAGAGTAAAGTGGGTGCTCAGGTGGCACAGTGGTAAAACATGCTAGCACACCAGAGCTGACATTTCGAATTCGTCAGCTCTGCCATCTGGCAGGCTGCGCGCCTACACGAACAACAATTGGCTGTTGTTCTGGGGGGGTGCCGAATAGGACCTCATAACTGATGCCTGCACAGAGACAAGGAATAATGCATTAATCAGGGTGTGGCTCTCCGTACACAATGCTGATCCACATATGAACTCGCCTCGTGCGGGTGAAAAGATGCAGTCGGGTACTGCGCACGTGTCGGAGGGGGCGTCCAGGAAAGGCCGAGTCTTTGATGAGCAAAGATGATCAGAGGATCTCCAGTTTGTCACCAATGTGTGAGAAAATGATTGAAATGTTTAAACACAATGTACCTCAAAGAAAGATTGGAATGGATTTGCATATTTCTCCCTCTACAGTGCATAATATCATTAAAGCATTCAAGGAATTGGGAGGGATTTTAGTGCGTAAAGGCCAAGGGTGCAAGCTTAAGCTGAACGCCCGTGATCTTCGATCCCTCAGACGGCGCTGCATCAAGAACCGCCGCTCAACAATAGCTGATATGACCACATGGGTGAGGGATTACTTTATCAAACCTTTGTCAAGCACTACAATACAGAGTTACATGCACAAACGGCACTTAAAACTTTACTGTGCAAAAAAGAAGCCTTGTGTTAACCATGTCCAGAAGCAGCGTCGACTTCTCTGGGCTCGGAGGCATCTAGGATGGACCATCACACAGTGGAAACGTGTATTGTGGTCAGATGAATCAGCATTCCAGGTCTTTGTCACTAGAACCTTCTGTTCGCATTCTGCAACCACCAAATCTAACCTAAAAACAACTACATTGCATTAGCCTGTATGCCCTGCTTAGCTCAACGTCACACACGTGTGACTCTGCTACCTGTGTAGAAGGTAAAACTGAGCTCTACTGGCCTATAATTTGAAATACCGAAGCCAGTGTTTTGTCAGAGTCTGCCATCACTGGACACAAATGGTAATGATCTCTGCCACAATGAGACAACCTTTAATCTTTACCCAGCATGTAATTACTGTGAATCTGTAGTAAATACCGCAATCTGTCAGAGAAGGGTATAATCAGTGACGCAACAGCCATACAAGAGACATGATGTCTTATTTCTCTCTTATCCATCCCTCACACTCACACGCAGCTCTGTGATGTTTAATAAGAGACCCTTATAGCTCAGCTGATCGGTCCTGCTTTATTCAACTGTAGCTGTTTCCTTACACTTGCATAATTATTAAAAGGTCATGTTTTTGACTGCCCCAAGCTAATATTTTAATTTAGATTGGCTGATGTAAAAAAAAAAAAAAAAAAAATGTAATCACCCGATTGCACTAAGCTCCTGATTGAGGAGAGCGAGACTGACACACACCCCCTCCGATACGTGTGCAGTACCGACTGCATCTTCAAGTTCATATGCGTATCCTCTGTGTGTATGAAGAGCCACACCCTGATTAATGCGAGGTCGTAATTGCATCAGTTATAAGGTCCCTGCTCTGGCTCCCACCCTGTATGAACAACAGCCAATCGTTGTTCATGTAACCGAGCTGAGTTTCCTTGTTTCTACACTCACTGTCCACTTTGTAGGTTTTCAATTACTGACTGTAGTCCATCTGTTTCTCTGCATGCTTTGTTGGCCTCCTTTCATGCTGTTCTTCAATGGTCAGGACCACCACAGGACCACTACAGAGCAGGTATTATTTGGGTGGTGGATCATTCTCAGCACTGCAGTGACACTGACATGGTGGTGGTGTGTTAGTGTGTGTTGTGCTGGTATGAGTGGATCAGACACACCTTACTGTCCCTGCTGGACTGAGAATAGTCCATCAACCAAAAATATCCATCCAGCAGCGCCCTGTGGGCAGCGTCCTGTGACCACTGATGGAGGTCTTCAAGATGACCGACTCAAACAGCAGCGATAGATGAGCGATCGTCTCCGACTTTACATCTACAAGGTGGACCGACTAGGTAGGAGTGTCTAACCCAGAGTGGACAGTGAGTGGACACGACTGTGTCTGATCCACTCATTCCAGCACAACACACACTAACACACCACCACCATGTCAGTGTCACTGCAGTGCTGAGAATGATCCACCACCTAAATAATACCTGCTCTGTAGTGGTCCTGTGGGGGGTCCTGACCATTGAAGAACAGGGTCAAAGCAGGTTAAAAAAGCATGCAGAGAACATATAGGCTACAGTCAGTAATTGTAGAACTACAAATTGCTTCTATATGGTAAGTGGAGCTGATAACATGGACAGTGAGTGTAGAAACAAGGAGGTTAGTTTTTAGAGAGTGATTTTGACAGGGTTTGAGGATTTTTTTAGTCATTGTAGACCTACTAATTCTCAGTAATTACAGCCTCTCAACCACATTCTCCTATGTGGGATTAGATCAGCGCTGATGATTGGGTAGAAAGCTTACACTATATGGTTATCTTGGAGTAGGTGTCAGTGGTTGTTTTTTTCACTGTCTTTCTGTTTTTACCTTCTTTTTTTTCTCACTGACGACATCTTATTTAAAGATAATAACAGTTGTCGTTACCCAGCAGTGGTTTGCAAAGACTTTATGTTTATTTATATTTTTCTTTAAGCATCTGGATAAAGTGTTCCTCTGCACAGGCAATAGACTGAGATTAAAGAGCTAAATCAAAGTCATGACCGGTGTGTGTCCCTGAGGGGTTTAATTTTGCTGTACTTGCTTGTACATCTCTATCCCTGTTTTCTCAACATCAGGGAGGTGGAGAATGAATTAGAGGTGGTTTGGGAAGCTTCTGCTACAGAGAACCAGCATTTGCAGAACATGGTGTTGGGCAAAGTCGATGTCTTGTTGAGCGCTCCGGACTCTCGCCCGTCTCTGGCCTGGAAGCCACGGGATGATATTTATCAGGCCTCTACAATGATACAGAAACAGGACAGTCTTCTTTGTGGGTCTAACTCGGAGCAGAAGCAAAACCTCTCGTCTGATGAAAGTGAGAAGAACGGGTTAGATTTTTATTCCTGATGACAAAAATGATTAAAGATACAAGTGTGTCTGTGATATACATGATAGATTCGGTTAGGCAGGTCAATACTCTTTTGTTAGCTCTATAAGGCTGTACTGAGCTCTTCTAGTTTGGTTAAAGCAATGATATGCCACAGTTTCTAAAGCCATGTAGATGTTTGCTTTTGATCAATGCATTTAATTTTAACATTTTCTACCTAAAACTGCATTGACAATTTGTACTTATTAGACAAAACAATAAAAAAAAAGCTTTTAAATTGGGAGGCACAAAATGTGACAACAAAGCCTTATCACATAACTTTATATTAATCCAGTTTGTAGAACTACTAATTAACTGGTGTCTTAAGCCCCCAGTTAGTTAAGGTTTGTTAATAGGAAAGGTGATGTTTACTGGTAAACGTGGTCCTGTCCCAATTTTATCTGAAACATGTTACAGGCAACACATTTTAACTCAACCCTCAAAACTATAGCATACACATGGTCAAGTGTCAAATATCATATTTTTACACTTTTTATTAAATACATGTTAAAAACAATAAAGCTATTTATAAGTATATTGTGTTATGATGGTATTTTATGTATCTTTTTAATGAAGGGTTGTTGTAAATTAATTAAATAAAAGAGCTCTGAACACAAATGGACAAGTAATGAACTACATCATGTATAAACTCCAATTATTACAGCCCATGTTCTGCGTTTAAATAACGATTACACCGACCAGCCATAACATTAAAACCACCTCCTTGTTTCTACACTCACTGTCCATTTTATCAGCTCCACTTATTATATAGAAGCACTTTGTAGTTCTACAATTACTTTTACTCTGTTCTTCAATGGTTAGGACCCCATTCTCAGCACTGTCACTGCTGGACTGAGAATAGTCCACCAACCAAAAACACCCAGCCAACAGCGCCCCGTGGGCAGCGTCCTGTGACCACTGATGAAGGTCTAGAAGATGACCGACTCAAACAGCAGCAATAGATGAGAGATCGTCTCTGACTTTACATCTACAAGGTGGACCAACTGGGTAGGAGTGGACAGTAAGTGGACACGGTATTTAAAAACTCCAGCAGCGCTGCTGTGTCTGATCCACTCATACCAGCACAACACACACTAACACACCACCGCCAGGTCAGTGTCACTGCAGTGCTGAGAATGATCCACCACCTAAATAATACCTGCTCTGTGGGGGTCCTGACCATTGAAGAACAGCATGAAAGGGGGCTAAAAAAAGTATGTAGAGAAATAGGTGGACTACAGTCAGTAATTGTAGAACTACAAAGTGCTTCTATATGGTGTATTGTCTATTCGTCTGTCTCTCTCTGTATGCCTATCTATCTATCAATCAATCTATCTATGTATATATATAAATATCCGTCTGTCTATCTATCGATCTATAATATCAATGGAGTCAATGCAAATTAGTCTTAAGGTTTGATGTTGCTTCTTCCTGTCATTTATTAATTTTCTCATTAATATATTCATTCTATCCTGGACATGACACCAGACCATTACTTACGTACTTACAAGTGGCCGGTTTCACTACAATACAACACTTGAAATATTTCGATTTAAATGAGGTGTCTACTTTAAGGTGTCTAGTTCATTTTAGATATATCTCACCTCATTTGATGTAGAACGACACTCCCAGTTCAACCTCCTTTAGAGAATCCTAAAAGGTTAACATATGCGGTGAGTCCGGCTCCACTGGGAAACACCGCGTGCAAACAGGAACAGGCAGGACAAGGTGTCTATTTGACCCCGGTTCTCCACGGTGGTGGCACATAACCACATGACAGACCACTGTGCTGCCCGATCACCTTCAAATGAATTAAATAAGAATAAGACTGTCAAACAAACAACTGCATATAGGCAGAACCTTATATTAATGTCATTCTAAAGTATGCTGTATTGCTGAGGAGATATTTATGTTTCATTAATACAGAGTCAATTCCAAAAAAAGTTGGGAGAGTCGGTACAATTTTTACCTTTTCTCTGGTTGCTTATTTATATTTACAGCAATAAAGGTAATGAAGAGTGTCCAGATAGTGTCGAAACTGTTATCCATAAATACATTTTTCCAGTGGGTAATGTTGACTGTATGGCTGAAAAGTACGTGTCCACATACTTTTGGCTATATATGAAGAAAGTTCCTCAAAATGATTTCCTGCTGTGCAACATATTTGCATTTTTATTTGCTATGATCTATGATCTCTATGACTCACTATTTAACTTGAATGCCGGTGCTAAATGTTATGGTACGTAGCTGCACTAGTTTGTTCTAAGGTCAGTAAAGATGAAGGCCATATACTTTAATCCGGAAGTATTTGCTGTGTATTTGCTTTTCGGAGTACTGATACTCTGTTCCAATACCATATATTTGAATGTACACCGATTTCTAAACACACTGTCCATTTTATCAGCTCCACTTACCATATAGAAGCACTTTGTAGTTCTACAATTACTGACTGTAGTCCATCTGTTTCTCTACATACTTTTTAGCCTGCTTTCACCCTGTTCTTCAATGGTCAGGACCCCCAGAGGACTACCACAGAGCAGGTATTATTTAGGTGGTGGATCATTCTCAGCACTGCAGTGACACTGACATGGTGGTGGTGTGTTAGGCTGGAGTTTTTAAATACCGTGTCCACTCACTGTCCACTCTATTAGACACTCCTACCTAGTTGGTCCACCTTGTAGATGTAAAGTCAGAGACGATCGCTCATCTATTGCTGCTGTTTGACTTGCTCATCTTCTAGACCTTCATCAGTGGTCACAGGACGCTGCCCACAGGGTGCTGTTGGCTGGATATTTTTGGTTGGTGGACTATTCTCAGTCCAGCAGTGACAGTGAGGTGTTGCAAAACTCAGCACAACACACACTAACACACCACCACCATGTCAGTGTCACTGCAGTGCTGAGAATGATCCCCCACCTAAATAATACCTGCTCTGTGGTGGTCCTGGGAGAGTCCTGACCATTGAAGAACAGCATGAAAGGGGGCTAACAAAGCATGCAGAGAAACAGATGTACTACAGGCAGTAATTGTAGAACTACAAAGTGCTTCTCTATGGTAAGTGGAGCTGATACAATGGACAGTGAGTGTAGAAACAAGGCAGAGAGGGTTTGGACCGTCATTGTTGTTTAATGCTGTTAATAATGCTGATCAGGGTGCGGCTCTCCGTGCACAAAGCTGATCCGCATATGAACTCGCCTTGTGCAGGTGAAAAGATGCAGACGGCTACTGCGCACGTGTCGGAGGGGGCGTGTGACAGTCTCGCTGACTGCAATTAGAAGTGGAGATCAGCATCTAAACCCTAAACCTAAACCCATTCCCCTAGAACAGCTGAAGAGCAGAGTACACAGACTTGAATCTTGAATCTGAAGTACTGTATATGGAGGGATTAAGTATGGAGGAACGGTCTCAGATCATTTTCTACATGTTTTCTAGTCTTTTTAGGCCTTACAGGAGGACCCTAGATCCTTAATGTCACTGGTTCTTACTGTCCTAGTCTTTTAGGTCTGTTTCACTCTCTCAGTCCGTATAGTATCAAGTGTCTCTGTCAAAGAGGTATTGTTTGGGTCAGTGCACTTTTCATCCTCAGCCAATCCCACTCACTCCACCCCATCTCACTCACCTGCTCCAATCAACGACGAGCTGCTCAACAAGCCCCGCCTCATTTTTACTGTATCAAACATAAAGAGAGGAATGGATCAGAAGTGTGAAATGATGAACCTTAACATGTTTGGAGCTTGAACATGCAACATGTACACAAGTCTGCTCTAAGGTTGGTGGATTTTACTCATTTATTTTCATTATGTGCTTCCTGAAGGACTTTCCTTAATAAGTGTACATCATTCTCAATCGTTTTATTCCAGATTCATCAGCATTCATTGGTAAAGGCGTTATTTTGGACTTACGGTAGTAACCCGGACACCTCTGAGAGGTAAGTATGACAAGAACATGACTTAAAAGCAGTACATAAGTAATGTATTAAGTTAATGAGTTCTAGAGTGTGAAATGTTAAACAGTTGTTCAGTTACATTTTAATCTTTGACAGATTAACACACCTGCTTTGTGTGATGCTTTTACAATGTGTTAAATATAAATATGGTACACGGTACATCAAGCTCTTCATTTTTCCCAGAAATATCGGAGAAAACATGAAGGCTGGGACCAGGGCTTGTCACAGTACAACAGGCGTTTTAGTTGTTTTATAGTAGGCTTTTAAAGACTTATGAGGTAGTTGACGAGGGTGGAAGAGGTTATGAACTCGTTACTGCGAGGCAGTTAAAGCGAGCTGTATTGACACAAAAGAGAGAATAACAACTCCTGATATTTAAAAGATAGTATGAACTCATTGCTGCTACATTGACAGTTGCTACGGCCTTAATGCACACAGACTGACCTTCAACCATAACATTAAAATTATATTACTCACCTCCTTGTTTCTACACTCACTGTCCATTTTATCAGCTCCACTTACCATATAGAAGCACTTTGTAGTTCTACAATTACTGACTGTAGTCCATCTGTTTCTCTGCATGCTTTGTTTTCCCCCTTTTATGCTGTTCTTCAATGGTCAGGACCCCCACAGGACCGCTACAGAGCAGGTATTATTTAGGTAGTGGATCATTCTCAGCACTGCAGTGACACTGACATGGTGGTGGTGTGTTAGTGTGTGTTGTGCTGGTATGAGTAGATCAGACACAGCAGCGCTGCTGGAGTTTTTAAATACCGTGTCCTCACAAGGTTGGTCTACCTTGTAGATGTAAAATTAGAGGCGATCGCTCATCTATCGCTGTCTATACGGGGCGCTGTTGGCTGGATGTTTTTGGTTGGTGGACTATTCTCAGTCCAGCAGTGACAGTGAGGTGTTTAAAAACTCCAGCAGCATTACTGTCTTATCCACTCATACCAGCACAACACACACTAACACACCACCACCATGAACAGCATTAAAGGGGGCTAACAAAGCATGCAGAGAAACGGACGGACTACAGTCAGTAATTGTAGAACTACAAAGTGCTCCTATATGATAAGTGGAGCTGAGAAAATTATTTTATTATATTTTTTTACCCCTTTTTCTCCCCTTTTAGCGCATCCAATTGTTCAATTAGCATCGTGCTTCCTCTCTGTCTATGCCGAACCCTGCCCTGACGGAGGTGATCGAAGCTAACCCGTATCCCCTCCGAAACACGAGCAGCAGCCAGATGCATCTTTGCCACCCACACATCGACGAGTTTGGCGCCACCTAGCGTTGCATGCGGAGAGACACACCCTAAGGGCACCCTCTCCCATCTCTGTGTAAGCGCCTCCAATCAGCCGGCAGAGAACGCAATCGCATTCTGACAGAGAGAGACCCACATCCGGTTCTTTGTCCCACCCCCCACATGAGCAACCCGCCAATCGTTGCTCATATAGCCACTCAGCTTCGAACCGGTAAAGCAAGGCTGGATTCGATACCACGTTCTTCAGAATCCAGCCCTGGTTGCAGCGCGTTTCTTTTTACCGCTGCGCCACCTGAGCGGCGAAAATGTTGTTTTTAATGTTATAGCTGATCGGTGTGTATTTAAAAATATATAGCATTTGGGTAGCGCAGTGTTAAATTACACTAGTCAATAACCGCCGAGATCCAGAGTTTGGCCGGTCGGGCATCTACATACAGACATGATTGGTTATGTCTGAGGGGGGAGGGTCAGGGGCCTGCAATGGATTGGCATCCTGTCCGTGGTGTGCACGCAGTAATTCCAGGGAAACTTGACCAGGATAATGCAGTAGTAAAGCATAAAGATGAAATAAAAAAATAATAATAATAACAAACTAAGCTGCATTTGTGTATTTTGTATCATTTATGAGATTTCCAGATGGCAGACGTGGCGAATGAAACAAACAATGGTGCCCTCAGACAAAGTACAAATTCCCAACCAGAGGCCGACGAGGAGATCAAGACTACCATGCTCCAAAAAGAAGTGAGTATTTTACTGTTAGGAGTGTGAGTCACGCTGTGGAATTTGAAGTATCTTCATGATCATCAGTGTATGTGTGCATCTAAGTGGCAGGTTAACCTTGACTCCCTGGCGCTTGCCGTTACCGTTTATTGATTTTTATCTCACACTTGTTTTTGGACAGTTCGCTCGGGGTAGTGGATGACGCACTACATGGCCAGAATTATGTGGACACCTAACTATGAGCTTGTTGTTAAGCACTGACATGTTGGATCAGAGTGGCCACACACAATATGGGCCCTAGGGATCTGGATGCGATCCTCGCGTTTAATCAGTGGAGCTTGGCATGTTCTCCTGTGTCGGTCTAGGTTTTATCACAATACTTACCACACTACACAATACACACTTTGGTTACAATCATGACACGACAGATTGTTACTGGTTACACAAGATTCATCGGTTCAAACTCCACACAAAACGAACCCCAATTGCTCCACGTGGGAATCGAACCCAGGACCTTCTTGCTGTGAGGCGACATTGCTACCCACTGATCCACCGTGCCACTCTGCATAGTAATAGGCAAGGTACAGGTGGGTGGCATAGCAGCTCCAGATGGGGATTTAAATTCCTCTGGTTACACTACTTTCTTAACCGCTTATCCAATTAGGGTCGCAGGAGGGTGCTGGGGCCTATCCCAGCTTCTCAGTGGGCGCAAGGCACACAGTAACACCCTGGACGGGGCGCCAGTCCATTGCAGCACAGTGCAGACACACATACACACACACACATTCACCTATAGGGCAATTCAGTGTCTCCGATTAACCTGACTGCACGTTTTTGGACTGTGGGAGGAAACCGGAGCTCCCAAAGGAAACCCACACAGACACTGGGAGAACATGCAAACTCCACACAGAAAGGGGATCGAACCCAGGACCTTCTTGCTGTGAGGCGACAGTGCTACCCACCGATCCACCGTGCCACTCTGCATAGTAATAGGCAAGGTACAGGTGGGTGGCATAGCAGCTCTAGATGGGGATTTAAATTCGACCCTTGCCTCTTCTTACCAAAGTGGGTTTCCTCTGGTTACTCCAGTGTCTATCCACCCTACATAAGGCAAAGCATGCAGTCAGTATACAACCCCGTATTGATAAATGAAGATACATGATGAAATAAATGAATAATAGGCAGTGTAAGGTCAACAAGCCAGGCCACTCTCATCCAACATGTCAGTGCTGAACAACAAGTTCAAAGCTCTCCATAATCAGGCCCCATCCTACCTCACCGACCTGCTCCATCAGCACATTCCCTCCCGTAGCCTTCGCTCTTCTGAGGCTAACCTACTGTCCATACCCTCTAGGACCAAGCACCGGACCTGGGGTGACAGGGCCTTTTCCATAGCTGCTCCATCTTTATGGAATGCTCTCCCCAAACACCTACGAGATTGTCCTGACCTGTCCAAATTCAAGTCACTTCTCAAAACTCATCTATTCAATATGGCATTTAACTTGTAACAACACGAAATAAATGCTTTTATTTTTGCTATTCTTTTTAATAGTTTTTATACTTAGATCACGACAGAAATGTGAAGTCCTAGATCCTAAAACTTGTAAAGTTTTCAGTTTCCTGATTGCATGTAAATCTGTCCTGTTTCTGTCTAATTTTAAGAAATTGTTCTATATTTGTTGTTCTCTCTCATAATTTAGCTAATTTTTAATGAACTGTCTTATGCTGCTCTCTTTGTTTTTATCTTAATTATTCTTGATGTTGATGTACTATTTTGATTTTGTACTATGATTTGTATGGTGTATGTACGTATTTGTTTTGATTATTTGTCTTATGTAAAGCGTCTTTGAGTATCTTGAAAAGCGCTATATAAATAAAATGTATTATTATTATTATGGTTAGGTGTCCACATAAATCCGGCCACGTAGTGCGTCATCCACTACTCTATTGTGTAAGGTCAACCAGATGGGCCATCCATGTTAAACCTATTTCGACCTTGTCCTTATATTTAATTAAGTAGCACTTAAGGATATCAACTCCTAGCAGCATTTACATATTATGAAGTGTTACAGTACAAACTTTGTGTGTTTTCTCTTTGTGTTAAATAAGGTGGGTCTGTTCAGTGGGATCTGCCTGATCGTGGGGACGATGATCGGCTCAGGGATCTTCATCTCCCCTAAGGCTGTGCTTGAGGGAACAGGAGCTGTGGGGCCAAGCCTGTGTGTGTGGGCGGCATGCGGCGTGCTGGCCACCCTTGGTTTGTTAATATATACACAGAAGCATGTACTAGACTATGACCTCTCCGGCCTCTGTTTAATGCCCCTATTTTTATATTTACATTTACATTTACATTTTTGTCATTTAGCAGACGCTTTTATACAGTACTAGGACAGTATACAGTCTAAGCAATTCAGGGTTAAGGCCCTTGCTCAAGGGCCCAACAGTGGCAACCTGGCGGTGGTGGGGCTTGAACCAGCAACCTTCTGATTACCAGTCCAGTCCCTTAACCACTAGGCTACAACTGCCCCTTGTATTACAACTAGATGTGACAGAAGAGCATCCTTCACCTTAAAAAGTAGTCTTAGTTACTTTGATTTACTGAACAGATTTTACAACCCCAAATCAGAAAAAGTTGGGACAGTATGGAAAATGCAAATAAAATAAGAATGCAGTGTTCCTTACATTTACTTTGACTTTTATTTGATTGGAGACAGTTTGAACCTGAGATATTTCATGTTTTATCTGCTCAACTTCATTTCATTTGTTAATATACATCCATTCCTGCATTTCAGGTCTGCAACACGTTCCAAAAAAAGTTGGGACGGGGGTGATTTAGGGCTAATAATGAGGTGAAAAAACTAAACAATTATGTGATTCTAAACAGGTGATTGTAATCATGGTTTGCGTCAGGCGGCGCTGCATCAAGAACCTCCACTCAACAATAGCTGATATGACCACATGGGTGAGGGATTACTTTATCAAACCTTTGTCAAGCACTACAATACAGTTAGAGTTACAGTACATGCACACTTAAATGCCACTTAAAACTTTACTGTGCAAAAAAGAAGCCTCATGTTAATCATGTCCAGAAGCGGTGTCAACTTCTCTGGGCTTGGAGGCATCTAGGATGGACCATCACACAGTGGAAACGTGTATTGTGGTCAGATGAAAAATGGACGCTGTGCGCAAAGACGAAAAGGACCATCCAGACTGTTATCAGGAACAAGTCCAAAAGCCAGGGTGTGTCATGGTATGGGGGTGTGTCAGTGCCCTTGGTAAAGGTCATTTACACTTCTGTGATGGCAGCATTGATGCAGAAAAGTACATCGAGATCTTAGAGCGACATGTGCTGCCTTCAAGACGTCATCTTTTCCAGGGACGTCCACATGCCGCACACATTACAAAGGCACGGCTGAGGAAGGAGAGGGTACGGGTACTGGACCGGCCTGCCTGCAGTCCTGACCTGTCCTCAATAGAGAACGTGTGGAGAATTTTGAAATGAAAAATGCGACAATGACGACCCCGTACTGTTGCACATGTTAAGACGTGTTTGCAGGAAGAATGAGACAAAGTAAAAGCTGAAACACTTTAATCACTTGGTCTCCTCGGTGCCAAAACGTCTTTTAAGTGTGATGAAAAGAAATAGCAACATTACAGAGTGATAAATACTTTACAGTCCCAACTTTTTTTGGAATGTGTTGCAGGCCTTGGATTTATATAACTGAAAGAGCAGACTCTGTAGAGTTTGGGACAGCGTGACAGGAGCTTTACTCTGTAGCCAGTGCTTTGGATTATAAGATTACAGAGTAAAGGACGTTTGTTTTCAGGAGGGTTAATCAGTCATTTAGAAGCATTTTGACACTATGCACAAGTCACACAAGCATCAATCCTCTTTGCTTTAATACATGAAAGCCTTACTATGGTGGACTTTCTGAACCCGGTATGAACTCTGAACACTGTGTGTATGTGTGTACAGGAGCTCTTTGCTACGTTGAGCTTGGCACAATGATTACCAAGTCAGGTGGTGAGTACCCATATCTGATGGAGGGTTTCGGGCCCATTGCTGCCTACCTTTACTCCTGGACGACCATCTTCATACTGAAGCCTTCATCATTCGCCATAATCACGCTCAGCTGTGCAGAGTATGCTTCAGCTCCATTTTATCCAGGCTGCACACCGCCCGTGGTCGTCACCAAATGCCTGGCTGCTGCCTTCGTCTGTGAGAAACACTTCAACACAGAACAACATTGTATATTGTTCATTAAAGCAAGAAATATAGGACTTTTAGTAGCTTATTTTATTAGAAACATTAACAGAAGTATGTACATTTCTGAGCTAACAAACCTCTCCAAATCTGAGGTGTGTTCCTGCACTGCGCTCTGTGATTCCAGGGCAACTTGACCCACCTCAACTCTAATTAGAGATAAAGCTGTGATAAAACAAACATAAATAAATGAATGAATATCAGTGTAAAAATTGTTTAGCAAGACCTTTATCCAATTCAGAAGCGCTGCCCAGAGTTCTGGATTCATTGTTAATGCAGTCTTGGAGAAATTTGAGTTGGCTGGCCACTGAGTATAAAGTACTCAGACCTGGGTGTGTCCAGTCTAATTGAACCTAATAATCAATGCTGTTTGGTTAATTCAGTTCATTTGTTTTTTGTATTTTATGTTTAATCAGGTCGTATTTGTCATAAATGTAAATAATGTGAGAATTATCAGAATTAGAGTTTTATGCCTTATGATTAATGTTTTATGGTGGAAACAGCCTTACCTAAACTCTGACCAGGATAAATAAAGAATAATAATGTAATTTTAGCCTTTAAGAATAGATTCTGATAGATAGATAGATAGATAGATAGATAGATAGATAGATAGACAGACAGACAGACAGACAGACAGACACATAGATAGATAGATAGACACAGACAGATAGATAGACAGATAGATAGACAGACAGACAGACAGATAGATAGATAGACAGACAGATAGACAGACAGACAGATAGACAGACAGACACATAGATAGATAGATAGACACAGATAGATAGATAGATAGATAGACAGACATACAGACAGACACATAGATAGATAGAAACATAGATAGACAGATAGATAGACAGACAGACACAGACAGATAGACGACAGACATACAGACAGACACATATATAGATAGACAGACACAGACAGATAGATAGACACAGACAGACAGACAGATAGATAGATAGACAGACAGACAGGCACATAGATAGATAGATAGATAGATAGACAGATAGATAGACACAGACAGATAGACAGACATACAGACAGACACATAGATAGATAGATAGATAGATAGATAGATAGATAGATAGATAGATAGATAGATAGATAGATAGATAGATAGATAGATAGATAGATAGACAGGTAGATAGACACAGACAGACAGATAGATAGATGGATGATAGATAGATAGATAGATAGATAGATAGATAGATAGATAGATAGATAGATAGATAGATAGACATGTAGATAGATAGATAGATAGATAGATAGATAGATAGATAGATAGATAGATAGATAGATAGATAGATAGACAGACAGGTAGATAGACACAGACAGACAGATAGATGGATGATAGATAGATAGATAGATAGATAGATAGATAGATAGATAGATAGATAGATAGATAGATAGATAGACATGTAGATAGATAGATAGATAGATAGATAGACATGTAGATAGATAGATAGATAGATAGATAGATAGATAGATAGATAGATGGATGATAGATAGATAGATAGATAGATAGATAGATAGATAGATAGATAGATAGATAGATAGATAGATAGACATGTAGATAGATAGATAGATAGATAGATAGATAGATAGATAGACATGTAGATAGATAGATAGATAGATAGATAGATAGATAGATAGATAGATAGATAGATGGATGATAGATAGATAGATAGATAGATAGATAGATAGATAGATAGATAGATAGACATGTAGATAGATAGATAGATAGATAGAGATAGACAGACACAGACAGACAGATAGATAGATGGATGATAGATAGATAGATAGATAGATAGATAGATAGATAGATAGATAGATGGATGGATGGACGGACGGACGGACGGACGGACGGACGGACGGACGGACAGACAGACAGACAGACAGACAGACGGATTTATCCAGAGAGAAATTATTGCTACTAGTAGCATTAAGCATTGTTAATTCATGAACCAGTTATGTAAGCTGTGTGTATACTGTAAATTCTGTGCAACTTATAGATATAAGCCATTATATTTATAAATGGTTTATATTATAATGGGAGTAATGATTCATAATTAACAGGTGGATATTTCATCTATCCACCTAGAGCCACAATGGCTGCAGATTTTTTATTTCACCCGATTTAACTTAAATGATCAGTTCATGCTGCTCTGTGGCTCTTTCCAGATACATACATTAAGATATGATCTGAACTGTGGTTTTTAAATATGTACATTTGATTCTAATTGTATGTTATATGTGCTATTTCATTTAAAGTACTTACCTTCTCTTTTAAAATATTTGACAGTTTTGATCATGATCGTAAACTGTCTCAGCGTGAAGCTGGCCAGCTACGTGCAGAATTTCTTTACTGCCGCCAAACTCGTCATCATTGTCATCATCGTGGTTTCAGGCATCGTCTTGCTGGCCCAAGGTTTGCTCCACACTGTTCTCTCAATAAGCTGATCAGTGCTCAGTGAGCTGCAACACATAGAAATTAGCAATGGTTAATATTATTATATATATCATCTTGTTCATGTGCTCGTTTTCAGGCAACACACAGAATTTTCAAAATCCATTCAAAGGAGCGTCGACTTCTTTTGGGGCAATTGGACTGGCATTTTACAATGGTCTTTGGGCTTATGATGGCTGGTGCGTTGTTCCTGCTTTATATTGCAAAATTCATACCAATCCCAAGTGGTTGGATTTATTAATTGCCAGTAGATGACTGATGTTGATCACACAGATGTTGATTAAACTGATATTAAATGCTCTTCCCTTTCCTTTCTACAGGAATCAGCTGAATTTCATAACAGAAGAGCTGAAAGACCCATATCGGTAGGTGTCAGTGCTTCACCATTCATTAAATCATACCCCTTTACCCAGATCTACTTACAACCTACAGCTGAGCTGAGCAGCCACGGGTCAATGGGTTCTCTAAAGCAGGGGTTTTCAACCTTTTTGGACCCTATCTGAGCCGATTCTATCAGCACATTATATAAATTCGTGGTTCACTTTGGTAAATCATAAGCGGTTCTTGCTTTTTGATGTAGATGAGAGCAGAAAACGTTACTTCACAGAGCATAGACAAAAGTTCATCAATTACTAAGTTGGTTAGTTCGGGATCATCTGCTCTGACTGAAAACGTTTAACTCCACAGGCAGAACGACTCTGACTCTGTGGTAATACTCAGTATAATTAAGCCTGAGCTTTTTAAGGTAAGCGAGTCGCACAAAATGTTCTGTAGTAGTTGGTGTTTATTTACAACCGCAACATTCATTATAACAGTAAACACGGAGAGATGACTGAGAAAAGAAACTTACGCTGCGCTTAAAATGAATCGACTCCTGAGTCACTTATAATCGATACTGTGAACAGAGCGTCTCTCTTAAAGACACAAACACGTCCTATAACAGCGGTCGTTGCTTTTGTCACCGGTTATCTTCGCTGTGAGCCCTATTTTGAAGGTTTTTTTCAGATGGAACTGAATAACATTAAACGTGCGTGTGAGCGTGGTCAGTTAGAGTAATGGAATCTGTCTCCCGTGGGTGAAAAATGAATTGCTTTAGTTTTAGAAGTAAAAAAAATCTCATAATGCCACGCCCCCCGGTCAGCACACCCTGGGGGCCCCACAGGTTGATAACCCCTGCTCTACAGAACCTAAACAGTAGTTTATCTATTTAGTACATCTAGTATGAGGAGATTATGTTGGATTGTAATGCTAAAATGCTAAAAGTCTGTGCCTTTCTGACAGAAACCTCCCATTGGCCATCATCATTGGGATTCCTTTAGTGTCTGTGTGCTACGTGCTTGTGAATATTGCATATTTTAGTGTCATGACACCTACAGAAGTCCTTCAGTCTTCTGCTGTTGCTGTGGTGAGTGTACTTAATTGTCTTATGCCTTAAAAGTCATTTAACTTTGTGGCATTGTCTCATTATTATGGGTTTGGCACCTATTAAAAAGTACTGTACCTGAAACAGTGGTCTTTGCCAGGGTCGGAAAGACCCTATCTTTGATAAAAACCCAAACAGAGTTTTGGTCTTGGTGGTTCCTGGATTACATATGACCTTCAAGATATATTTTTCCTAGCAAAGGTGACAATGTGGGTGTTCTTCCAGACCTTGGAGATCACTCTTCATTACAATGAATTAGGGGGACATGCTCCAAAGTTAAATAACTAATAGAATGACCAAATTCATAGGGCATTCATATGTTCTTTTTAAAAACACCCTGTGTAGGCCGCTCAGGTGGCGCAGCGGTAAAAACACACCCTGGAACCAGAGCAGGGATCTCGAATACATCGTATCTAATCTCAGCTCTGCCTGCCGGCTAAGACTTAGCGGCCACGTGAACAACGATTGGCCTGTTGTTCAGATATGGGCGGGCTTAAGCCGGATGGGGTCTCTCTCTCATGACTGGTGCGATTACGATCTCTGCTGGCTGATTGATGGCGCCTGCACAGAGATGAGAAAAGAGTGCTCTCAGGTACAGGGTGTGTCTCTCCGTACACAACGCTGAGCTGCACCGCACTCGTCAAAGTGCAGGTGATAAAATGCATACGGCTGCTGCCCACGTGTCGGAGGGGGCGCGGGTTTGCTTCGTTCTCCTCGATCAGAGCGGGGATCGGCATTGGTGGAGAGGAAGCGTGACGCAATCGGGCAATTGGACGCACTAAAAAGGGAGAAAAAAGGGGTGAAAATTGATATACTGTATATAAACCATGTGTTTTCATTTCATTTTTGTTTAAAAACCCCACTTGGATGCATGTGTCTAACACCTTTAAATATCCAATGGTCATGTAGCCAACTGTTTTACATAGCTCTGTGTGTTACACAGACTTTTGGCGACAGAGTGCTGTACCCCATGTCATGGGTGGTGCCACTTTTTGTGGTGTTTTCCACTTTTGGAGCAGCTAATGGAAGCTGTTTTACAGCTGGAAGGTAAACAAGACACTCAGCCGAAATCAGCATTTAAAATTGCCTGCATTGTTATATGAACGCTAAATGATATATGGTGGATACACTTCTATTCCAAGCATTGACGTTAGTATGAAATATAGTATTTAACAACTAGTGTAGATCAATAAATGTAACATTTTGTAGCCAACAATTTAATAGACAGTTGGCTTTTTTGGGGTGTTTAATTATTTAAGAAAGCAGTTGTTAAGCCCAGGCCATTCAGGTACAGAGCTCTGGTCCAGTTGAATATGTTTGTGTGTGTGTGTGTGTGTGTGTGTGTGTGTGTGTGTGTGTGTGTGTGTGTGTGTCTGAAAGACTGACCTATGTGGCAGGACGTGAAGGCCACATGGTGAAGATATTGTCCTATATTAGTCTGAAATATTACACTCCTGCGCCTGCACTGATATTTAATGTAAGTCACTTCATTAGTAAGAATTTCCTATTTAGTTTAAAATAAGAGCTTTTAAATTGTTTAGTGTATATTTATTTACACTAGATGGACAAAAGTATTGGGACACCCCTTGTAATTTTTAAATCAATAAATCAATTGTAACGCATAAAAAGACACGCTGCAACCGGAGCTGGATCTCGAGTACGTCGTATCGAATCCAGCTCTGCCTTACCGACCGAGGCTATATGAGCGGCTATATGAACAACGATTGGCCTGTTGTTCGGATGGGCGGGACTAAGGTCGGAAGTGGGTCTCTCTCTGTCAGAATGGTGCGGTTACGACCTCTGCCGGCTGATTAGAGGCGCCCACACGGAGATGAGGAAGGAGTGCTCTCAGGGTGTGTCTCTCCGCACGCGACGCTAGGTGGCGCAACACTCGTCAGTGTGTGGGTGGCAAGATGCATACGGCCTGCATATGCTGCTCACGTGTCGGAGGGGATGTGGGTCAGCTTCGATCTCCTCGGTCAGGGCAGGGATCGGCAGAGGCAGAGAGGGCAATTGGACGCGCTAAAGGGAGAGAAAAAAGGGAGAAAATGCATTAAAAAAAAATTTGTATAAAGGAAATTGCAGCTGTGCAACAACAGGTTAGGGTAGAACCTTTCCTAAACTGCTCAGTTTAAAAAAAAACTCCAATGGCCTGCACAGAGCCCTGACCTCAATCATACTAAACACCTTTAAACCATCAACCCAGCCAAACAAATGCTCGTTTGACCAAATAGGCACAAATTCTTACAAACATACTTCAAAGTCGTGTGAGAACCCTTCTCAGATCACATAAAGGTCACTTTATTTTAATATCATTTGGTTTGATAGTATGTCCAATAAGCTCATGGTCAGGTGTCCAAATACTTTTGGCCATACAGTGTATTAAACATCTTTAAAAGTGGATTTACTTCTAAAATAAAAGTGCCAAATGAAATACTTAATGTAGTAAATGAATCTCCCTTTTGTTCTTTTATTAAACGCAGGGGATTCTGTCAGTCTGCTACGTTATTCCAGCAGACATCAACACTCTCATCAACTACTTCAGCTTTGCTCAGTGGGTTTTCTATGGACTCACTGCCTTCTCACTTATCCTCATGCGCTTCACAAAAAAAGACTTGCACAGACCCTTCAAGGTAAGACTGACTGTCTAAATACATTTTCCATGCTGTCCCAACTTTTTCTGATTTGGGGTTGTACCATGGATGTGCAGTTTATGTACTCACCACTATATTGGCGTCATAAAAAAAACAGGTGGATGTCTGGCGCCCTCTGGTGATGAAGTAGTAGTATTGATACTCATGTCATTTACATCAGCCGCTTTAACCTAGTCAGGTTAGTCCTGTAAGGTCCCGGTTTCACCGTTAGACATAGCCAATTCCGCCCTAGCACCCCAGTAGGCACCTAATTCTGCATAATACATCAGTCCATGTGACCTATAAGGCAGACATCCCAAGTCTCCCGGAAGTTCCCGGAGTCTCCCGCATATACTGTAATATACTATCTAATTATGTAATACACTATCTAGTGCACTATGTAGGGAACATAATTAATTATGTAATACACTATCTAGTGCACTATGTAGGGAACATAATTAATTATGTAATACACTATCTAGTGCACTATGTAGGGAACATAATTAATTATGTAATACACTATCTAGTGCACTATGTAGTGAACATAATTAATTATGTAATACACAATCTAGTGCACTATGTAGTGAACATAATTAATTATGTAATACACTATCTAGTGCACTATGTAGTGAACATAATTAATTATGTAATACACTATCTAGTGCACTATGTAGTGAACATAATTAATTATGTAATACACTATCTAGTGCACTATGTAGTGAACATAATTAATTATGTAATACACTATCTAGTGCACTATGTAGTGAACATAATTAATTATGTAATACACTATCTAGTGCACTATGTAGTGAACATAATTAATTATGTAATACACAATCTAGTGCACTATGTAGGGAACATAATTAATTATGTAATACACTATCTAGTGCACTATGTAAGGAACACAAATCATCATCTAGTTATACTTTCTAGTGCACTATGTAGTGAACATGAATGCGTTATCTAATACACTATCTAGTGCACTATGTAGGGAGCAAAAATCTGTGATCTGATATACAATTTAGTGCACTATGTAGGGAACATAAACTAATTATCTAATTCACTATCTAGTGCACTACGTAGGGAACATAAATTCATATCTAAAATACTATCTAGTGCACTATGTAGGGAACATAAGTCTATTATCTAGTACACTATCTAGTGCACTAAGTAAGGAACATAAATTATTTTCTAATACACAATCTAGTGCACTATGTAGGGAACATAAACTAATTATCTAATTCACTATCTAGTGCACTATGTAGGGAACATAAATCTATTATCTTTCACACTATCTAGTGCACTATGTAGTACACATTAATGTGTTTGTGACACGAACAGTTAGCTTAGTAGCTCAGTTAGCAGCTATCTCCCATAATCCTTTGGTGTGTGAGAGAGGTTTTTTAGCTTTTTTTTGTACCTCCCTGAAATGAGTTTTTGCAACTTGGGATGTCTGTATAAGGACTACACACGTCTTTATTTTTCCCTACAGGTGCCCATAGTCATTCCTATCGTGGTGGTGATAGTGTCCTGTTACCTGGTTTTGGCTCCGATCATCGACAAACCTGAGTTTGAGTATCTGTACTGTTCGGTTTTCATCTTGGGGGGGCTGATATTTTACTTTCCTTTCGTCTACCACAAGTTCAGCTGGACCCGCAGAATCATGAGTGAGTAGAGATGCCATTTATATATTTAGTAGAGACTTTTATAGGCCGAATATCGGGGCCTTTTTACACTGCAGTATTGGGCAGGGGTGGTGGGGTACTTTTGGAACAGGTAGAAACTGGAACTGTACTTAAATGGGCCTTGAAATGGGCACTTAGGTGCCGCAGCAATAGGATTACACTAGCCCGCTACAGCTGGGATCCAGGGTTCGAATTCCCAACGGTGCTATCAGCCAGTTGGGCGTCTACACACAGACATGATTGGCTATGTCTGACAGAGGATCGACGACAGATTAGTGCCCAGTGAACTGAGGGAAATGTGATAATAAAGCATTAAAATAATAAATGTATCTCTGATCATTTCCAGGACCCATTACCATGCACCTTCAGCTGCTAATGGAAGTCGTGCCAGCGGAGAAGTTGGAGTGAGATCCGCCTTATTTATGTGGGCAAAACCTTATACTGCATGAGAAGTCATTAGGAGAATCTGCACAGAAGATTTAACTACTTTTTAAAACCTTAATAAAGTCATTTTGTTTTTTTCAAAATCATTGCAAAGTCATGTTTTCAATCTACACCGATCAGCCATAACATTAAAACCACCTCCTTGTTTATGTGTACACTTGTTTCTACCATATAGAAGCACTTTGTAGTTCTACAATTACTGACTGTAGTCCATCTGTTTCTCTGCATGCTTTGTTACCCCGCTTTCATGCTGTTCTTCAATGGTCAGGACCCCCACAGGTATTATTTGGGTGGTGGATCAGACACAGCAATGCTGATGGAGTTTTTAAACACCTAACTGTCACTGCTGGACTGAGAATTGTCCACCAACCAAAAATATCCAGCCAACAGCACCCCGTGGGCAGCGTCCTAGAAGATGACCGACTCAAACAGCAGCAATAGATGAGCGATCGTCTCTGACTTTACATCTACAAGGTGGACCAACTAGGTAGGAGCGTCTAATAGAGTGGACAGTGAGAGGACACGGCTGTGTCTGATCCACTCATACCAGCACAACACACACTAACACACCACCACCATGTCAGTGTCACTGCAGTGCTGAGAATGATCCACCACCTAAATAATACCTGCTCTGTGGTGGTCCTGTGGGGGTCCTGACCATTGAAGAACAGGGTGAAAGCAGATAGTTGAACTACAGTCAGTAATTGTAGAACTACAAAGTGCTTCTATATGGTAAGTAGAGCTGATAAAATGGACAGTGAGTGTAGAAACAAGGAGGTGGTTTTAATGTTATGTCTAATCCATGTATCTATACTGCAATCTTCTTCTCAGCACCCTCTCATCCCTCCTCTGCACATGCCCAAACCATCTCGATTTCATCAAACATCTTACCTGCGCTGTAGGTCTTGTTCTTGAACATGTTCCTGATCTTGTCCATCCTCATTTCTCCCAACGTGAATCCCAACATCTTCATCTCTGCCACCTGCGGTTCCCTGCAGACATCCCAAGTTGCAAAAACTCATTTCAGGGAGGTTCCCCTGGACTCAGACCTCGACCCCCCAAGCCCAAACCAAAAAACTAAAAAAAGCTAAAAAACCTCTCGCACACAGCAAAGGATTATGGGTGATAACAGAACTTTTAGGAGCTGCTAACTGAGCTACTAAGATAACTGTTCGCGTCACAAACACATTCATGTGTACTACATAGTGCACTAGATAGTGTGAAAGATAATAGATTTATGTTCCCTACATAGTGCACTAGATTGTATATTAGAAAATAATTTATGTTCCTTACTTAGTGCACTAGATAGTGTACTAGATAATAGACTTATGTTTCTTACATAATGCTTTAGGTAGCGTCTTAGTTAACGGATTTAGGTTCCCTACACAGTGCACTAATTTGTATATCAGATAACGGATTTATGTTCCCTACATAGTGCACTAAATTGTATATCAGATAACGGATTTAGGTTCCCTACATAGTGCACTAGATAGTGAATTAGACAATTGGTTTATGTTCCCTACACAGTGCACTAGATTGTATATCAGATAACGCATTCATGTTCCCTACATAGTGCACTAGATAGTGTATTACATAATTAATTATGATCCCTACATAGTGCACTAGATAGTGTAAGTCGCTTTGGATAAAGGCGTAAAAAAAGGCCGTAAATGTAAATGTCGCCACTCCAGCAACTGTAGATGGCGGTAATGCTCCGTGTAGAGTAAATAAAGGTCACGTCCCAAATCACACACAACACCCTACATAGTGTGCCTTTATAGTTAGCATTAGCCTTAGCCAAGCTTAGCCTGTCCTGCGCCGTCGTGTCGGGTCATGTACTTTTACTTTAAACGTAAGTGAATATTAACGTTTAGTTACGAATGAATGTTAAAGCGAAGTCGTGAAGGTTTGAATTCGAATAAAGATGAATACGGCGTTAAAACACTGGAAGGAAGCGGCGACGGTGATCTTAGCAGCAGGAATGAAACACAAGCGAGCGGTCGAGGCTCTGTGGAGAGACACATCCGGGTCCCGCTCAGCTCTACTACAACAACATGTACACGTACCCCCCAAATCAGCCTTCGATTATGAAGTCCTGCTGCTCAAACGCAGCTCGAAAAGCGGCTTCATGCCGAGCGCTTATGTCTTCCCGGGTGGAATCGTGGAGCCGGTGGACTTCTCGGCAGAATGGCTGGAGCTTTTCAAAGCGTTTAGGCACTTACCGAACTTCGGAGTGTCCGTCGTGAAGCAGCCGATCGAGAGCCGACCGCCGATGTTCGCAGCCGATCGTGTGCAGTTCGGCTCTCCCATACCGGGAGACATCGCGTTCAGAATCTGTGCTGTCCGAGAGACGTTCGAGGAATCCGGGGTTCTCCTGGTGGTCCCCACTGATGAAGCAGAACATGCCAAATCTCGCAATCAGTCCGACCATCAGCTCACAGCACTGAGCGATCGCTGGGATAGAAGCTCGATCTCCAAGTGGAGATCACTGGTGCTCCAGAACTCATCCAACTTCATCCAGATGTGTAAAGAACTCGAGTGTCTGCCTAATATTTGGGCTCTACATGAATGGGGGAACTGGCTCACCCCTGATGGAGTCAATTCCAAACAGAGACGGTACGACACAGCCTTCTATATGTGCTGTCTGAAGGAAATCCCAACTACACTGCAGGACCAGAAGGAAATCGTACATTTTAAGGTTCGGCATGTTGGTGGGCATTAGTGGGGACGGCACGGTGGGTAGCACTGTCGCCTCACAGCGAGCAACAAGGTCCTGGGTTCCATCCCCAGGTGGGGCGGTCCGGGTTCTTCCCATGTAGGGCAGTGGTAGCACAGCGGTTAAGGTACAGGACTAGTAATCACAAGGTTGCTGGATCAAGCCCCGCATCAGCCAGGTGCTTGTGATGTATACTGTCTCAATTGTAAGTCGCGTTGGATAAAGGCGTCGGCTAAATGCTAAAAATGCGTGGGTTTCCTCCGGGAGCTCCGGTTTCCTCCCACAGTCCAAAAAAATGCAGTCAGGTTATTTGGAGACACTGAATTGCCCTATAGGTGAATGTATGTATGTGTCTGCCCTGCGATGGACTGGCGCCCCTTCCAGGGTGCTACTGTGTGCCTTGCGCCCATTAAAAAGCCGAGATAGGCTGCAGCACCCTCCCACGACCCTAATTGGATTAGAGGTTAAGTGTAGTACTGTATGAATGGCTTTCATAGTACTGTACTGTAGACAAACTTACAGCCAAAGTAACTTGTGGTGCAGCGGGCTGAGTTTGATTCTTTGGTGCTGATCAACCGGCCAGGCACCCTTACTGGCCCAACTGGGTGTTTCTGTCATCTAGAGAAAACATTAACAAATCCTTGACTTGGCAGTACAGTTGTGGTGTCTGCTGTCCGGTCGATTCGCCTGCACTAGCAGTGTACGGTTTTAAGAGCTTAGCATGTCTCTCTGAGGGAAGTTAAAAAGATGCAGCCGGTGGCGATGCACGTGTCATTGAAAAGGGGTGCGCAGACACGAAGAAAGGACCCGGACCGCCACCACCTGGGGATCGAACCCAGGTCCTTAATGCTGTAAGGTGACAGTGCTACACACCGAGCCAGTCGACTAAAAGGTGGAATGAAATAAGTCACCTTTACCTTGCTCTTCCTCTTACAGTGGTCCTCTCCGTCTGAAATACTTCACAGCTACCAAAACAGAGAATTTTGGATAGCACCACCTCAGTTCTACGACCTCGGTCGAATGTGCAATTTTCCTTTACTGAGTGACCTGCACGACTTTGCCAAACGGAGATCAACAGAGGGCTGTGAGCAGTGGCTACCGGTCATCCTTCCGGCTACCGACGGCAGCATAACAGTATTACCAGGTCTGGATTATTTTACCCATCAGTCTACACACATTCATCCATAACGACAAAGTGAAAATGTTTGTAGAGTTAAATGAATCAATCTTATTCACCAAAGTATCCTGACCCTTTGTTGTGGAACTCCAAATTGTGGACAAGTGCTCTTTGTTTGCTTTAATTAGTGTGATTGCAAAAGGCAATCACACTATTGTTATCCATTAGTAATATATATATATTTTTTTCTTATTATTCCACCGCTTTTTGTCCGGCTTTCTTCGTCCGCAGTTTGAGATATCGACCCCGTTCCAACGCCAAAACGTCCGGCCCATACGGGAATAGAGCGCTTGTATACAGCTTTTGGATCCGCCCGCCCGTTGGCCTGCCACGCCCGTTTTTTCAAAAAAAATTTCCCAGACTTCCATTAGTTTTCGAAACATTTTGAGATATCGACGCCGTTCCAACTCCAAATCGTCCGGCCCATTAACGACATCACTTCGTGAAGAAAGCTTTTCGATCTGCCCGCCACGCCCGTTTTTTGGCCAAATTGTCAGGCTTTTTTCGTCTACAATTTTCGAGATATCGACACCGTTCCAACTCTAAATCGTCCGGCCCGTTAACGACACCACGTTGTGAAGAAAGCTTTTCGATCTGCCCGCCCGTTCGCCCGCTTTTTTGTCCCATTCACTTCCATTCATTTTTTGGAAACTTCGAGATATCAACACCGTTCCAACTGTAAATCATCCAGGCAGTTAATGACACCCCAACTTGAATACAGCATGGTCATACACAGCCCCGCCCGCCTGCCACGCCCGTTTTTTTCATATTTCGAGATATCAACGCCGTTCCAACTCTAAATTGTCCGGCCCATAAATGACACCAGGACATGGGTGCAATTTTTTGATAGGCACACCCGCCCACCTACCACGCCCCTTTTTTCAATTTCGAGATATTGACGCTGTTCCAACTCTAAATTGTCCGGCCCGTTGATGCCACTCCCGACTTAGATACAGCATTTGGATGCGCGCGCGCGCGCCCGCCACGCCGCAATCACACTCGCATTTTTTTCCGGAGATGCAATCTCTAGTTACCTTTGAGATGTGTCTAAAACGCCATTGGAGTCCACCTGGTACTGAATTGACTGGACATATTTTGCTAAGGCACACATCTGGGTCTACGAGGTTCCGTCATTTCCACTGCACTGTCAGGACAAAAATCCAAAGAAGTGTCTGTGGATCCCAACGATCAAACTGTGTACTGGGGTAAATCAGGGCAATCATTTTGAAACTAAAGAATCTTGGCAGGGTTTTGTCCTTCTAGGCAGTCAAGCCAAATTGGCCATCTTGGCAAGTAAGGTCTTGGGGTCAGTTGGTCAAGGTGGTAAGAAAGAACCCAACGGTCATTTTAAAAGAGCTCCAAAAGCTGGACAGACAACCATTTCTGTAGCACTCGATAAATCAGGCCATTATCTTAGAGTAGTGTGACGGAAGGACCTGGCTAATGCAGTCCCTACAGTGAAACATGGTGGAGGTAGCATCACGTTTCATTGGAGTGGTCGGACGAATGAATGCAGACAAATGCAGGCGTTACAGGTGTTTTTATGGCGTTGAGTTTAGGGCGTTGTACAGATCACTGGAGTTCCTTTAGGCCCTTCCACAAAAAATCAGAAGCATGCTTGTAATATAATGATAATTTTATAACACTGTTTAAATCGTCTGTATACACACACAGGTGACAGTCAGTACACAAACACAATACCTGACGCCGGGAAGACTAGCAGCACCGCGGCACCCAAGAAACGTCTAGAACAGCTGCAGGAGGACACAGAAGGTTCCAACATGCATCGCATCGCATTCCAAAATCTTTATAATGCCTCAGTCTATGTGAACATCATACCCAAATACAAACACCTGGCTCCCCTCACCAGCTCAGACCCGAATGGTCTCTCTAAGCACAATAGTAAGCTCTAATGGTGCATTTCTGACACTAAACAGAACGTAGGAACACTTACCTCTTGTCATTTTGCACAATAAAATGCTTTAAATACCTTCACTGGGGGGTCTTAAATCATTGCCATCAAACATTATTGATCATGCAGTTCAGCACATTACACCATTCATTATCTGGTGGGTCTGATTCATGGGCATAAGGTTGGAAACACCCTGGACAGGACTGACACCCACACACCTGGGGCTATTTTTAGTAGCCCCAATTGGCCTGACTGGAGGTCTTTGGACATGTGGGAGGGAACTGGGGCACCCAGAGGAAACCCACACGGACACAGAAAGAACCCTGGCTGTCCAGCCAGGAAATCGCTTATCCAATTAGAGTCGTGGGGGGATACTGGAGCCTATCCCAGCTTTTCAATGGGCGCAAGGCGCACAGTAACACCCTGGACGGGGTGCCAGTCCATCGCAGCACAGTGCAGACACACACACATACACATTCACCTATAGGGCAATTTAGTGTCTCCAGTTAACCTGACTGCATGTTTTTTGACTGTGGGAGGAAACCCACACAGACACGGGGAGAACATGCAAACTCCGCACAGAACGGACCCGGACCGCCCCGTCTGGGGATCGAACCCAGAACCTTCTTGCTGTGACACCTAATTGCAGTATTAGGAGGTTTCTGTAAAGCTCAGAAAATATATGTACACAAAGCTATTTAAGGCTCTAAGTCGGCATTAAACTGTATCTGAAGTACTACTGCACTGTTACATTTTTACCCATCATCCACTGCTGTTGAAAAAGGGTTAAGATTTATAACATTGTCTATAAATTTGTTTGGATCAAATCCATTGTACTTGTACTGTCATTATTTCTTGCAGATCATCTTCATGTGTTACCTCTCCTAGCTGGAAAAAAAGATTAAATAGTACTTTTTAGTTTAGGCCACATCTTTTTACCTACCAGGGACAGAGCCTCATACTCTACACCCACTGCATGTATGAACTTTACATACCAATATTACCTCCCTTACTCAGGTCAATAGACCCTCCTGGGATTGGGATGTTAACTGTGGATGTTACTTACCACCAACCTAAAAATTGTTGGAGACCAAGTTCATGACTAAAGTCTTTCCAAATGGCAGTGGCCTCTTTCAGCAGGACTGGAAAACACCCAGCACAGGGCAGGAATACCTCCCACTTCCTGCCCAGATATAGGTAATAATGTATTTCTGGACACTCGGCTGGCTGCGTTTTGAACCTTGACCTCGGCGGTGGTGGATTTGCATGATAAACCACTGCACCACTCAAGTGTCTTAAACTAATAAACCATTATTATTATTCATAAAAGACTGAACATACACTGATCAGCTAAAACCACCTCCTTGTTTCTACACTCACTGTCCATTTTATCAGCTCCACTTACCATATAGGAGCACTTTGTAGTTCTACAATTACTGACTGTAGTCTGTTTCTCTGCATGCTTTGTTCGCCCCCTTTCATGCTGTTCTTCAATGGTCAGGACCCCCACAGAGCAGGTATTACTTGGGTGGTGGATCATTCTCAGCACTGACATGGTGGTGGTGTGTTAGTGTGTGTTGTGCTGGTATGAGTGTCAGTGCTGGACTGAGAATAGTCCACCAACCAAATATACCCAGCCAGCAGCGCCCCGTGGGCAGCGTCCTGTGCCCACTGATGAAGGTCTAGAAGATGACCGACTCAAACAGCAGCGATAGATGAGCGATCGTCTCTGACTTTACATCTACAAGGTGGACCAACTAGGTAGGAGTGTCTAATAGAGCGGACAGTGAGTGGACACGGTATTTAACACTCGTACCAGCACAACACACACTAACACACCACCACCATGTCAGTGCAGTGCTGAGAATGATCCACCACCTAAATAATACCTGCTCTGTAGTGGTCCTGTGTATGCAGAGAAACAGATGGACTACAGTCAGTAATTGTGGAACTACAAAGTGCTTCTATATGGTAAGTGGAGAACAAAAAGGTGGTATGCACACTAAGTATAATTCATTATAAAAATGTAACAAAAATTAAAACACTAAACAAGGAGCAGAGACAGGTTGTGTAAATCTTTTCAGTTTAATCAGACAAACAAACCAATAAACTACAAAATGACTTCTTATTGTATGCAAGTTGCTATACTTCTGTGGAGACAGTAGCATAAAAAGCTTAACCACCATCACAATTTAAATAAACCTCAACAGAAAACATTAAAAAAGCCACTCATCTAGACATCTAATGAACTCCTCATTCTACAATTCCAGTGAAAACCATAACTTACATGACAAGGTAAAACAAAGATGTTTTTTATCATTATTATTATTATTATTATTTTAACTGAAGGCTGTTATAGAATTACTGAATTTGTACACACGTTTGGTCATGGTGGCAGGTTCTACATGGCTCCACATGTCAGGATTATTTAATTTCACATTGTGAAACAGAACTTGGAAGTAGAAAAGGCAGAAACTGTACAATTGTTTCTTACTATTAAATACAATCACGCTGTACCAATGATGACAAACATCCCACAGGTAAGTTTACATTTAAGAAACAGCAGCTTAAAATCGAGATATAAAATGCCACAGATTGCAACCTTTAACCCCAATTAAATGTCGACCATTTCACTAGCGGCCTGCGTTAAAATCAAAGCTACTAAAATTGGCCTAAGGGGGGGCAATTTGGAACCCAAGTTTTAGGACAGTTGTGTGAAGCAGGTGGGTTTTACTCTTCAGATGGCGCAAACACACACACACACACACACACACTTAACACCCAACAGCTTGTGCGGGGGTAAAAGTAATAGGACAATCCTGGACCTGAACTGCTAAAGTGCATTCACAGGCGCCGGTCCTAAGACTGAGTGGATTCACGTCTATTACGCATTACATTAATTCAGAATTCACTTTCATTTAAAGTTAACATGGTTTTGACTAAACGTCTGTGAGGAAGTGAGAACATACATGAGAAATACATAAAATGTGACCAACAGCGACATGCAAAACTTTTGGCACCATTTTATTCATTTGAAATTTGTACGTTTAACAGAACTAAATCACATTTTGCTGAGGATGTCAGTGCAGTTACAAAAACATGCAAACTTTCATGTATATATTTATATATAGGTATATACTGTGACAAACTTAATTCTGCTCATTTTATGCGTATTTTTTTTCTTTAATTTCAGACTAATTCTGATTCTCACACAAGAAAATAAAAAATAAAAAAAACATGTGCCTGTGGCAACCTGACACACAAAATGAAACACACGAAAGAAATGCAATTCAAGTGTCTATTGTAATGTCACTCTGTTAAGGAAACTCCCAAAATTATACCATCACAAATCATGCCGAATAACCCAGTATATAATAACGTTACGTTATATCAGGTTATCCTCGGTTTCAGCAAAATGTGACCGGAGAACGTCGTAAAAAGACAAAGAACACGTGAGAGATAGATAGAGAGAGAGGAAAAACACCCACACAACACTCAAAAGTGATTTTATAAATTGATTGGCTGCTTTAGAAGGAAACAAAACGAGTAAAACTGAGCGCGCTAGAAAGACTGCTCTAAAATGAGGACAAAATAAAAATCCGCCAAGCAAAAAACAGGACACACGACAAGGGTCTTTAATGAAACCATGAAAATTAAAAGCTTGCGCACAAACTAGTGGTTATGTTTGTTAAGTTCTAGAAAAATAGACTCTTTCATTTATTCAGAACGATATTTAGGAAACTTTTTACAATTTTGCTAATAAACAGCAGTCTTTCTAGAGCCCCCTACAGGCAGCACGAACAGAAATGAACACCACACGAAACAAACGAAACAAGTAACCACAAAGCGTCAACGTCAAAAGTTAACATAAAAGGTCAAGGGTGGAAAAAAAATAATAAAATAAAAAAAATAATTCAAGCATCAGAGAAGCGAAGAGGACAACGGACTGGACGATGAACTTTTGACGTCACATCGACATGCTAGGGAAACGATGAACAAACGGGCACGGAGATATCTAGAACGAAACAAAAAATAACGAACAACAAAACTAGGTTAAAGCCACAACGAAAAAGGAGAGGAGAAGAAACAGAAATCATGTGAATGATTATCTTTGCATGAGGAAGGTTGGGGTGGGAAGGGGGGGGGGGGGGTTGGGGTCACATTACGTACATCGGATAGAACATTTAATAAAAACAAAAGGAGGAAGAGGAAGGAAGGTTAGAAGAGACACGAGCAACATGCCGAAAGAAGGGAATGTACATACAACATCACAAAGAGACAAACACTGCCTACTACATCAAAAACATCAAAGTGTTTCAGTAATTCCAGTAGGTAGCTTGAGTTTTCCAGATACGTCTTAAACAACTAAAATAACAATTGCTATTTTTTTTAATCTTCTATACTAGGGATGAGGTTACCACGCGCCCCCCTCCGACACCCATCCACGATCGGCCACCGCCTGTGCAGACTGGCTGCACTCGAATGGCCGGCAGAGGTCGAACTGCGGAAGTGAATAAGGTACAGGACTAGTAATTGAAAGGTTGCCGGTTCAAGCCCCACCATTGCCAGGTTGCTAGGCAGTTGCTTGACTAGTAATCAGACGGTTGCTGGTTTAAACTGCACCACTGCCCTTGAGCAAGGCCCTTAACCTTCAATTGCTTGGACTGTATATTATAAGTCGCTTTGGATAAAAGCGTCAGCTAAATGCCAAAAATTTAGTAAATGTAGTAATGTAATGCTAACGTCGGGCCCTTGAGCAAGGCCCTTAACCCTCAATTGCTTAGACAATATACAGTCACTGTACTGTAAGTCGCTTTGGATAAAAGCGTCCGCTAAATGCTGATACTGTTAAAATGTAAATATTGCAGCAGCAGCAGCAGGAGCGACAAGAAATCCTGGTTCGACCTCCATCCATCCATCCATCTGTCCGTCCTCACTAGGTGCCCGGGCCAGACAATAGCACAGCTGGGATTCGAACACAAGTGTTAGACCGCTTGTGCCACCCGAGTACCAATCAGCTTTTTTTTTTTTTTTTTTTCCCCAGACATGTTTTTGTGCTTTAAGGATTTTATAGACCTTTAAGGATAAACATTTACATTTGTGCTTAATCTGTGAATCCTAACGAACGATGAAGTCCAGGGTACTAAAGGTGAAAACGGGTCATTTACTATTCAAATGGACTATTAACCATAACAGGAGACAGCAAAACATCTTCACGTTGGACAGTTAAGTAAAAAGAAAAAGCAGCTTGTAAATGAGTGTTTGGCACATCAGTGAAACTGAACAAGCTGCGGGCGTCGTGCAGCTGCTTTCTGTAACATGCCAGGCAGGCAGGTAGGCAGGCTGGCAATTCAAAACCCAACAGTTGAGTAAATTTCCTGCCATTGGAAATGTAAGGTGGGCCCATTCAAGTGTGAAAATTGAACGTAAACATAAAGGCGTTATCTGGGAGTCTGTGGATTTGCTTGTGTTCTAAGGATGTTAGAGATTAACAGATAACCGACCGATAAGTTGAATCAATGTTGCCTGATGTAAAGGTCATTGAAATGCGTTTTTAATGTCATGTTTCCTCTCCACCAATGCCGAACGAATCTAACCCTTGCCCCCTCAGACACGTGGGTAGAAGCCGTACGCATCTCGTCACCTACACTTTGACGAGTGCAGTGCAGATCAGCACTGTGTACGGAGAGACACACCCTGACAGAACTCTTATCCCGTCCATGTGCAGGCGCAATCAATCAGCCAGCAGAGGTCGTAATTGCATTAGTTATGAGAGCGTCCCTATACGGCTTTAATATCCCACCCCTATCTGAACAACAGGCCAATCGTTGTTCATGTGGCCGATGTATTCGAGATCCCAGCTCTGGTGTTCAGCGTGTTTTACCGCTGCGCCACCTGAGCGGCATAGTTGTGCAAAATTTGGCTTGCACCTTCTTGGTGGGTCAAAGGCCACATCACACTCACCTAAAGCCTAGTAACATGACTGGCTAAAGGTCTGGTGCGTGTTGGTGCACCTTTAGTTGCTATAAGCTTGTCGGTTAACGGTTAACAATCTATTCACACTGAGCAAATCACAACACACCCACACACCTTTTTGGCAGTTTAGCCCTGCGTATGCGATTCTCGTAAAAGAGGGGATACCCTGAAGTCCTGAAATCCTTCGTGTTACAAATACAGCTACCCCAAAACGTATATATAATAGTACAGAGTAATGAGATGCAGATGGGAGTCTTTGGATTTTAAAAAACTGAGTACTAGCATTAGACCACGTCTCTAGACCACCTTGTTTCTTTTTTTTTTTTCATTTTGATTCAGACTGTGTTCAAACCGAGGCACGGGTTATATGAGCATTCTCAAGAGCGAACTTTAAACACTGAAATATTAGTGTTCACCCTGCTGCGAGTTTTAGAAACCACGAGCAGTAATACTGAACTGTGTATTCTTATTGTTAAATTATCAAGAGGTAAATTAACTCATAACTTATAATTTAAGTCTTAGATGATTAATACTATTTATTATTATACACAACCGATGACATGCCAGGCATCGTTCCAAGTGTAATTCTATTTTGGCACTACCGACCGACTATAAAAAGGAAGGGAAGAAAAGGCTAGAGAATGTTCACTTTGATTCTAAGGCATTTGTATTCCTATTTGGTATTGACGATTTGTACTACTTTATTTTGAACGCATGGTAAATCAAAATACATTGAAATAATCGGTGCTACAGCCGGACACAACAGCTACAGGAAAGCACCGCCGTCATTCCGCATGTAAACCAGTTCAGAAGCATTTACACTCACCGAAAGCTACTTAGAGAAATTAAGCCTCGTTTTTATGGGCGAAACAAACGAATTTAATCTTGGAAGAGAGGAAGTCAGACGAGGCTTCAGCACCCCAAGAGTGAGGTCAAAATTCTTGACAATTTATGAGTGTTGGACGAAGACAATACACAACACTGGACAGGACTTAAAAGGGCCACACGTCTGCTGCTTTAACAATTTGTGTCGTCACATATTCACAAAAATGAACATCAGGATTCTACAAAATACTGTGAAGCTTTTGAGTGATTATTAAATCTTTCAGAGAAATAATTTACGCAATATTATAAAACCTCTATAAAAATAGAAAAGGCATAATAGTTAAGTATTATACACAATCTGGAACAATGGTTTCTCTCCCATTTCCATACAAACATTAAGACCCTGCAGGCCTCGAGTAATGATGTGCTAGGTCATATTTCCTCTACCGTAGATGATAAATAATCAGTCTTGATCGTGAACACGATTCCAAATTTTACAGAGGAACTCGAACGTGCCGGACGAGAGGTTTAGAAATTGAGAAGCGAACGAAAGGGTCAGAACATGACGTTATTGGGACCACCACGCCACCTCCACCCAATTGTACATTTCACGAAAAGGAAAAGGCAAAGTCCGACCGAATGTATTAAATCTGCCTTTTCCTTTTCTAGCACATTCACACTCGAAAATGCAATTATTGCTGAATGCATGCATCGTCTCGGACCGAGGTGACCACCGACCTAAATGAGTCTGAGTGTGACTTCCGTGGCACGACGTGATTTCAGCAGTGAACGATGATCGGATATGGATATGGGCAAAAAACGTGGTTCGAGTCACCGAGGTGAAAAGGGAAGGAAAAGGGAGGAAACGACTACGTTAAATAATAGACATACACATAGCTTTGTTCAGCCACGCCCATTAGTTGCGGAGATTATGTGAAACTCGATTGGTGTTCAGCTATTTTCTGTACTGCGTTAGGTACAGAATTGACAAATTTGACAGAAGTGAGGCAATCCTGAGAGTAAACATAATAACCCTACGTCGCTGACCGACTTGTGCTAAGCAAGACAGTAGTATGTGCCAACAATTAAATACAAAATGTTGGGAATTTTGTTTTTGGTATGTAAAAACATTTAAAGAAAAATATTTAAGTCATTTCCTTTAAAAACAGAAAAAATTAAAATTTACATCAACCCATTAAAAAATAGCTGTATTTCAAATAAATAGTCAAATAAATAATACAAAAAAATAATAATAAAAAGGCATCTATGAAAATCTATGACGAAGAGTAATCTGATCCAGATGCTCTAAATCATTGTAGTGAAGGAACGATTATCTTTTGCATCTATGCAGCAAACCTCCAAAAATTTCAAAGGCAGCTCAGGAGGCATCAGTTTGACTATTCAAATATACCGGTAGAGTCTCTAGTGTAAACACAACAGGTAAATCTAAGAAACGAGGGCATGATCATGAAAAGGACACCAGCGCAGTGAGGCTTTCATTGTGCAACCCTCTGATGAAAGACTTGTACACAGCAAAAGTAATATGGCACAAAAAGAGAGAATCAAAACAAAAACATTTCTCATAAAACATGAAAGAAACAAAAGCATTAATTAAGAACTTATCTGGACAACCTCACAACTTTGCGTGTCGCGCTTCCTTTTCTTTGTGATGGTTGTTAAAAAAGAAGATATGTAGGAAAGGTAACAGGAGTGAAGGAACAGTAGTAGAGGGTTAAGGGTGGGGTAAGCATTTGAACTTTCCAGTGTCGCTTCACTTACCGGAGAAACATTTTCAAACCAAGTCCATTTCAGAGTAAAAGCACTCAGTATGGCTTGCTGTCGTTTTTGGATCTCTTCAGTTGAACCTTCAGTCGTTTCATTCCGATCTGGAAACCGTTCATTGACTGAATGGCCGCCTGGGATGAAACGGGATTGTCGTAACTTACAAAGCCTGCGACGAGAAAAAATGTGGGGCTTTTTATTTACATCATGATGTGTACTAGAATTAAAGTCTTTGTAGCACTATTGTCACCTAAAAGTGACCCTGTAACACCATCAGAAAGGCTTATATCTATTTGAAGAGTGTAATGCTTCGTTAGCCCACTTTCATGCTGTTCTTCAATGGTCAGGACCACTACAGAGAGGGTATTATTTAGGTGAAGTGTTAGTTAGTGTGTGTTGTGCTGGTATGAGTGGATCAGACACAGCAGCGCTGATGGAGTTTTTAACACCTCACTGTCACTGCTGGACTGAGAATAGTCCACCAATCAAAAATATCCAGCCAACAGTGCCCCGTGGGCAGCGTCCCGTGACCACTGATGAAGGTCTACAAGATGACCAACTCAAACAGCAGCAATAGACGAGCGATCGGTAGGAGTGTCTAATAGAGTGGACAGTGAGTGGACACACACACTAACACACTAACACACCACCACCATGTCAGTGTCACTGCAGTGCTGAGAATCATCCACTGTTTAAATAATACCTGCTCTGTGGTGGTCCTGTGGGTGTCCTGACCATTGAAGAACAGGGTGAAAGCAGGTTAACAAAGCATGCAGAGAAACAGACGGACTACAATCAGTAATTGTAGAACTACAAAGTGCTCCTATATGATAAGTGGAGCTGATAAAATAGACTGAGTGGTTTTAATGTTATGGCTGATCAGTACATATATGTACTGCAACACCAACATGAAGTTTATGGTGCATCCACAGCCTTTTAGTTAGGATTTAATTTTAAGGTTAAAATAAGTAATCAGGTTTAAGGAAATGTAATTAATACCTGATTCATGTAGCTTATTAACAACCTATCTACAAAATATCAACCAAATAAAACCGCATCAACAAGTAATCCATTAACCAAAAGTAAGGTCATCAGTTTATACTTTAATCAACTTACCAAAACATTTGCTGAGGTTCGTCTGTTTGTCTATAAACACCTTGGCTGAAATGACATTGCCAAAAGGCATAAACATCTGAAGCAGGTCCTGGTCACCAAACTCCTGTGGCAGGTGATAGATGAACAGATTGGCACCCTCTGGGCCTACAGTGAGAAATAAACCAATAGAATTTATAAACCACCAAGTGACGTGAGGAGCCAGAAAAAAAAAACAATAATGCACAAAAAGGCAGGAAGACCCTGGAAAGAAAGCCATTCCATCCCACTTCAGACAGTCAATCATGTCTATGTGAGACTGGATCCTGGTGGTGGTGGTTTAGCGTAATAGACTAATGCGCCACCTAAGAGCCCTAATGATTTGAAAGTGTTCCAACCAACAGAAAGAATAACCAACGTTAATATGTAAATAGACATATTTAAAAAATAGGTATCAAATTTTCCTTTGAAGTAACGAATAGCTTTATATTCTCCACAAACCTATAACCACAACGACCTTACGACTAACTAGTATAGGAAACAGGCACTACTCATTCGTATTTTAAATCCAAATGCACCTTACGAACCTGCCTTGCAACTTAGTAAATGCTGAACTCTCTTTAAGCTTTAACTAATAAAAAGCTCTCGATCAACCATCTGAAACTCTAGGGTGTCAAACACAAAGCTAAAGCCTGGAAACCCTAAATACTTCATACTTTCAGCACTCACCTTCCTTCTGGCTGCCAGCAGCACTTATGCTCTGCTGGGAAAGCAAGCTCTGGTTATAGAGGCTGGGCAGGGCAGCGGCTGCGTACTGCTGGATCCCTGAGTAGGCAGCCTGCGTCAGGGCCTCCATAGTGCTGCCTGAGCCGTTAGACAGACCACTACCCAAGCCACCATTTAGCGCAGCCATTCCTACAAAGACACCACAGATGATCAGCTTCCCTTAAGACTTAAGAGTGCGCAGTGAGAAAGCACCAGAAGGGAAAGCATTTTCATAGACATGGTCATTTTGTGGATGATTGTGTAGAGTTAGTCACCTGCTAGTGAGCTCATATTGAGGCCTGCACCAGCACCTGCCGCCAGAGACTGCAGTGCTCCCAAAGAAGCCATGGGATTGACTGAGGAATTAGTACTCGAGGTTGGAGAAGAGCCTGCTTTGACAAAAGAACACAAAATTAAGGCAACAACTAAAGAACAAGATTAGCTTTCAACAGTGATTGTACTGTAAACTGCCCTAGGCACTTATCTCTACTTACAAATCCAACAATATGGTAGCTGACAGCTGAATGAAGCGAATATGTGTGTGTGTGTGTGTGTGTGTGTATACATGTTGAGAAAGAGAAGGATTAAAAAGCAGGACGAACCCTTGCAGCCGTCCCAGGCAGAGTGAATCTGATGTCCGGAGGCCGTACCTGAGCTAGTAAGTACGCTGAGCGGCGAGCTGGATGTGGTCAGCGCATTGCTGCCACTCGGTGTTGACTGAGTGGCACTCGCTGCTGCTGCCAATGCAGCCAGATTCTGCATGGCATTCAGACCTGGGCATGAATGCACATTGAAAGAAATACATTTACAGTGTTAGTGATTCAGCTTTTGTAATTTTCTAATTAATCTGTTAACATAAATTTTAGTTGCTTAAATATTCCATAGCACCAAGAGTTTACACAGCAATGTTATAGCATTAGGGGTGCAAATTCTGTCCATTTGTTTTAACCCATTTGTGTTAACCAACACTAGTTGATGATTTATCAATGGTTAATCGGTTAAGCTTGTAGTGTCCGCAGAGTTTAAAATTAAGTCTTTATCATTTATCTACAGCAAAACAGCGTAACATAGTGAACATGACAGTGATGTTGAACAGTAAGATTAGTTCTGCATTCGACTGTAGATTTTAAACTGAATGGGTTTAGCCTAAACATCCTAAAGCATATATTCACAAACAACAATAAACATAGGCTGCGTCCGAAATCGCTTACTTCCATACTGAACAGTACGTGAAAGCAGTACGCAAGAGCGGTTAGTATGTCCGAATACGTAGTATACATAATATGTGAAAAAAACCCGGATGACCTACTGCCTGGGCAGCTATTTGAGTATCCAATAATCTATCCCATAATTCAACTGGAGCTGCAAAGGCGTTTGTAGCAAAGAAAAAAGTTTAAAATGGTATGATTAGGTACAACCCTGAATAACGTTATGAGTAGCTTTGTGGAGAATGATAAAATTAATTTTGCCCGATTTAAAAATTGTTATAACTGTGGCGACGTCATGCATCACGTGACAGATGGTAAGATGGTGGATGTAGTACATACGAGGTTGCGTACTGAAAGAGCGTACTGCTTTACCGACCGAGCAGTGCATACTGCCTCCAATCTTCAAGTATGCAATTTCGGACGAAGCCATAGTTAATCTGTGTCACCTACAGCTAGCTTTCCAATAATTACAACTTAATCATTGGTTTTGTTAATTCAGCCAACAAAACAGTCAAAACTTACTAGCAAACCACTACTTTTCCAATATGTAAAATAATAAGAAACAAAGCTGATCTATATTGTAGGTAAGAAAGAAAGAAGTAAGTGTTGCTTGTTTATGTGATATTCTGTACTGTAGTAATATACCGTAAAGTAGGAATAGAACACAACCCCATTCTCACCTGACATGGGGTGAAGATTGTTGAGTGCATTCCCAGAAGATGCCGATTGCTGCAGGAGCTGTAAATAAAGCTAGACATTACACCAAAACAGAGAACACAGAGAGAGTCAGGACTGCTTCCAGGACTGTGAGTACAGGAGAGCAAGAGAGAAAGGAAGAGGGATCTAATGATGGTTTAATAATAAATAAAGAGTGAAAAGTTTAAGGTGTTAAGTATGCACACAAAAGATCGATTTGTGGCCATGGCAAAGGTTGGAGCCAGGTTTGGGTATTTTTTTCATTACATTTTGGTCAATACAATACATCACCACATTATTGCTTCAATGCATTATTACACATTTGACTGAACACCAAATGTGACATTTTTCAAAGCCGTGTGTTTGGTGCATTACTAGGGAAAAGTAAAAAAGTAAATGATTAAAAATGTTAATAAAAAAGAAGCAAGGGGAATTAAGAAAGAAAAGTAAGGAAAGAAAAGAATCGTCACAGCACACCCATGGAGCAGCACTAACACATTCACTAACAACATAGGGCTACACATCTATGTTGGACTAGATAGAAAGAGTTGTTTAAATGCTCGATAAGCTTTAATAGAGTCAATCAGAAACCATCAGTGGAGGACCTGAAGGTTTAACTTGGTCTTATAAAAAAAACAATGAATCAACATAGATATGTGGCCCAGTTTTATTTATATATGTATATGTATGTGTATAACAGTAGGAACAAGTGTGAACTAAATCATTAAAATGCTATTTGAAAATCCAGTACAAGCAGGCACACCACCCAGTATCCAGGGGGTAAGTGAATGTACTGTTTGTTCATGTGGATGGTGGGTGGACTTACTGCAAGGTACTGTGGGCCTAGTGAGTTGAGACCGGTTAAGTTTCCCCACATGGAGGCAGCGTTGATTTGCTGCATCTGCTGTTGCAGCTGTTGGGTCATGCGCTTCTGTTCCTTGTCCTTCTGCGTGTCTGCAAACTTCGCCACGATAGGGGACGAGCAGCCCTGTTTTTTTTAATAAAAATAAATAAATAAAAAGTAATGCAAGCGGAAAGAGCAAATAATTCCATTTAATGAAATATATACGTTCTTGTACCTCCATAGTTTGTGACTGGTGCATGGATTTAATAGCTGACTGAGCCATCTGTCTGGCTGTGAATGTGACAAAGGCACAACCTAAAAACAGTAAGAGAAAAGGTTTAATAATACATTCACATATCAACACATTGGTTACATTAACGGCAGGGTAATTTCTGTTTTTAAGTCTCAGATTCTAGTCTATGTTGAGGAAGAGACGTCTTCGCTCCTCTTGTAGATATTCGGGAGGGTCCAGTCCCATATCGGGCATATTTCAAGGAGTTTATTTTGTTCCCGAGCATCCCAGCATATGAAATGCCTTTATCTTGTATACATATATACATGTACGTCCACATATGGGTGTCTGTTGATAAGTGTCAAAAGGTTTCTATTTGAAATGTTGTGTTTTAGTATTAACACACATGTATTGCTTTAAGTGTAACATCACTGCAGGCCAACAAACCTGTTGTGTCAGCAACTAAATTGAAGCCCCGAGGTCGACAAACACGGAAAACAAGAATCCACGCACCAGTTTCTTTATTTTGAGTCAATAAATGTGTATTTGAAAGTTTCATTTAGTATATCAAGTGATTGATATTACTACACACACACAACCTACAGGAAGCCATGTATATACAAAATGGGTATAAGCTCAAGCAATTTTAATAATACACTAGGATTAGTATGGTAGGAAGGTGTTATGACAGCTTTTTACATTGAGCTTTGTTTGTGGGGCGCTTGGGTCGTACGGCAATTAATACACTAGCCCACTACTCGTCAGACCCGGTCTCAAACCCAGATAAAATAAGAAAGGATGTGCCAGGAGAAGCATACAGCGTATGTGGATGCGAATCATTCGCAGTGTCGCTCCTAAATAAAATAAAAAAAACAGCTTTGTTAGTCTCACCCCGGCTAAGTCCATCAGGTCCTCGAAGAATGCGGCACTCTTCAATCTGACCGTATGGGGAAAACATTAGCCGAATGTCATTCTCGTTGCACTTCTTTGAGATCATTCCGATAAACAGTTTTCTGTCTTCTACCGCTAAGAAAGAAAAAGGAAATAACGTTACACATTGACATTATATTTATCTGATAAGTTGAACATACACCGATCAGCCATAACATTAAAACCACCTCCTTGTTTCTACACTCACTGTCCATTTTATCAGCTCCACTTATTATATAGAAGCACTTTGTAGTTCTACAATTACTGACTGTAGTCCATCTGTCTTTCTGCATGCTTTGTTACCCCCTTTCATGCTGTTCCTTAATGGTCAGGACCCCCACAGGACCACTACAGAGCACTGCAGTGACACTGACATGGTGGTGGTGTGTTAGTGTGTGTTGTGCTGGTATGAGTGGAGAGTTTTTAAACACCTCACTGTCACTGCTGGACTGAGAATAGTACACCAACCAAATATATCCAGCCAACAGCGCCCCGTGGGCAGCGTCCTGTGACCACTGATGAAGGTCTCAAAGATGACCGACTCAAACAACAGCAATAGATGAGCGATCGTCTCTGACTTCACATCTACAAGGTGGACCAACTAGGTAGGAGTGTCTAATAGAGTGGACAGTGAGTGGACTGCTGTGTCTGATCCACTCATACCAAAACAACACCTAAATAATACCTGCTCTGTGGTGGTCCTGTGGGGGTCCTGACCATTGAAGAACAGCATGAAAGGGGGCTAACAAAGTATGTAGAGAAACAGATGGACTACAGTCAGTAATTGTAGAACTACAAAGTGCTCCTATATGGTAAGTGGAGCTGATAAAATAAACAGTGAGTGCTGAAATACATAAAGCTAATCAAAGGAATGTATCCATTATAAACTTACAGTTGTTCTTCTCACTGTCTGCTGGCTTCATCTGAACGGGATGATGCATCTACCACAAAAGAGCACAAATCAGACATCACGATTTCTATGTACACACATTCCAAGCATTTTACTTCCAATATACTTGTGTTCTACTCACCCCTGGAAGAATTTTCATGTTGTGAAGGGCATTTTGTGCTTCTAAGGCTGATTTCCGTGTGTAATATGTGATGAAACAACAACCTGTAAATAGAAAAAAGCTCAACATTTAGCTTTTAGCTTAAAAAAAGGCTGAACAAAATGTAAGATGTCATATCATATCAAGCCGGCTATCTTTACCTTTGCTCTGTGGGGGGTTCTGACTTCTGTCTCGAAGGATGTTGATTTCGTAGACGGCACCATATGGTTCGAAGAGCTCCCGCAGCTGTTCCTCTGACCACGAGCGGGGGATCTGACCCACAAACATCTTCATGGCATCAATGTCGGGCTGGTCTGGGTGGTCCAGTGTCCCATTCATCTTCTTGCTACTGAAGAAAACAAACAAACAAAACAAAAACACATTATATACAGTGGAGACGTCCAAATCGATCATCGGATAATTGGTGGTCATCCAAACCGTGGTGTTTATAGGCGGTAGTGATAAAATGCCCCATAGGGGGTCGCATAGGGGGTAGACTATTCAGACTACGGATAGGTCAAGTCAAATATCAGTATAGCTAACAGTGCATTTTCAATATGTACTGCTTGGGTTGAAAAGATGTGCAGCTGCTCTAAGGAACCAAGTATAACAACTAAGGGTAATTTATTCCAGCAAAAAACAGTTCTTTTAAGCAAAAGAATGCTCTCTGCATCGAATCATGGCTTATCTGAAGGTTTAAAGGGACTCCACATGGAACTTGATAACAGTTTAAGGGGGTTTTGCCTACTTGCTGCATGCGATCAACCCTGACAAGAGAAGTGTCTGTGCATCACTATCAATCTTCCTTATATGCAATAATATACATAAATCTGCCTTCTTAAATTTTTTTTTTTTTTTCTTTCCCACCTGCCTCCCTCCTCTCACCTTTAATTGTTTGGTTTGTACAATTGTACTGACAGTACAAGCTCATTTGCAACATACAACATTAGGGCTTTACATGAGCATATTCTCTGCACAGTGTGCATTACCTAAAGCATTCACATCAGGATTTAGCATTCTATACAATTTAAAATGATGTGTCCTTTCTCCTTTGACAGACTAAATGACATTGACAGGCTACTTTAGCCAAAATGAACTGCCGTTACTGACCTTAAAACGACAAACGGACAATTAACAGGCAGAGTGATTGGATTTATTGATCATGTGACAAAGAGCTAATAAAATCTGTGCTTTGTCAGATGCACATCACAAAGAACTTGTTCAAACGAGACAGTTACACGGATATCTACACGGATATCTAATCAAGAGACAATGAGGTTAACAGAGTAATTAGAACAGGGTTTCTACATCAGTGCTAATTAATTTTTGAACGTCATTCTACATAAAATACTGTGCAATAGAAATGACAATAGCTGTTCCTTTTATTTTGCAAGCCGAGATCTTTACGTATTCACTTTTAAACATTGCTGCCAAAGAATTTTGTCCAACTATAAGCTGCAGTTTTGCTTCAATTTAGTTACACTAGTTAACTTTTAGCATAAACTGGCCATTTAAGGTCTTGACCCATCATCTCAATGGGGTTCAAGACAGGTCTTTGACCTGGCCACTCCAAAACCCTAATGGTCAGAGATGAACTTGCTCCTGAATTTTGGATCACTCCCCTTAAGCCAGACGAACAACTATTCATTCTATCTCAGTGTTTCTGGTAGAAGTTTAAATTCATAGATTTGATCACTGAAGCAAGTCGCTCTGGTCCTGACGCAGCAATGCATCCCCGGTCGATCACACACCACTAATATGTTTGACTGCTGATCAGCACATGGTGTCGTTTTAAAGTGCTACGTCGGCTTTACTGTACGTCTGACAAGTTCCACTTTCAACTCGGTACCTCACAGAACATTCCAAAACGGGTTGGGGTCATTTAGGAGGGTCGTTTACTATTTTAATTAGACATTATGATGACATAAGAACCTCCATTCATGCTCTGGACTTCTGCTACATTTACTTTTTGCTATCTAGTAGGCGTCGGACGGCCATTAAAATCGACGGCAGTTTAGCAACACGATTACCCCAGTCGTTAATCGGTCCCTGAGCCAGTGATGGTGCAAGCTTCATTAGGCAACACCGAATGAGAAGGCGATTTAGAACATAAATAGAGGTGCTGCATTACCACTGGCTGGAGGGTGAAATTTAGATTTAGTCACCTTTTGACTACTAGAAGTGCCTATTATTTTTAAGCTTTTTTTTCTGTCACTTGACCACCAGAATTACTCTACATTACTAGACGTTTACAGATCTTTTTAGGAGATCTTCCACAAGTTGAGTACAAAAACTGGCTGTACTCACAATGGACTCGAGTTCAGGCTGCAGTGGTCCACCATCATCTCTGGCAAAAAGTCCAGCTTGTAGGAAGCCATTTTTTAAAAAACAAATTTACTGATGCTTCTTCAAAATGCCACAACCAGACACACCCGGCAACTCTTGAATGACAATACAAACCCCTCAAGAGCAATAAAAAATAAAATAAAAATCCACAGAGCGCAGAATCCTAGACATAGACAAACAATGCCAAAATAAAAGCCGATCTAGTGTTCGTAAAAGAAAAATTTCATTAAACGCATTAACCTTTGACCGTACTTAGGCTAATAAGGTTTAATAAACAAAAATAACAATAAAAAAAAAACACCAGTACGTAGAGACAAACTCAAACATTGAGCAAAAAGATACTGCACTCAGAAACAAACAGTAACCACTAACTGGGCAGCAACTGCTAACTGGGCCGGGACATGATGACCCACTAAAAGCCACTTCCCAGCTTCCACAAAGAAAACTGCTGATGGACGGGGACTTTTTTGTGAGTTTTTCTCTTAGCCAAGCAGAACTAAGCGCAGCGTCAGGTAAACAGAGTGTCAGATTGATGCTGATAAATGTGACTGATCGGCAAAAATGAATAGAGACTGGTAACACACTGGTAATCCCTGTGCGCTTGTGCCCTTGGGACACAGTTGGGTTCCGGCATTGAACGTGTCATTCTGAGGCCAATGGGATCGGTCATTTGGGGTCATATGACTGGGACATGTAAGCCATTAGACATAGCAAGCGACGACGGAAAGCACTGGATAACTAAACAAGAGGGGATTTACTATGGCGTGTAAATAAACCGGGAATGTTTTGCAGATTGAACTTGACTGGTACGAGAGTAACCGAACACTGTAGCATCCGTCAATACAGAATGTCCATAAATGCTGTGTAACCTAAGATACTTGTATATCCTTGACACATGCACAACTTGGACCAAATGTGCCCCTACATGCCGCTGTGTATTTCTGAATGCCTTATAATGTACACATTGTTTATGGTCAGCTGTAAAACAATGATTTTGCATAAATATGCAGAAAGAATATAAGCCCATACTAAGAATTTTAGGTATAAACCAAGCAGCCACCATCAACACATGCAGGCTAAAAATGATAACTGGTAAGTTAAGTTACAACTACCTGCACAAGGGGTAAACATACTCAACATAAGGGGTCTATTTTACAAATATAACATTTTTCCCACTTTAAATGCTTGACTTTATTGCAAATTTTGTCCACGAGCACAAACATGGAGCCTGATGCATCTCTAAAGTGCAGAGCAGCGTGTGATTGTTAAATTTGGTTCCACCACCCACCATGCCTAATCATTAATACACATTTTTGAAACGACTTCTCAGAATTCTAGCACATTCTGAACATCTCCATGGCCTAAAGACCCAGACGATGAACCACATTTCAACCTTACATAGAGCAACAGTGTTCACATAAGGCCTGTTAAGTACACAAGTCAACCAATACAGACAGTTTGTAGTATTGCAATATAAGGTACAAGTTGCTATGAAGAATTACAATCCACCCACAGACAATCTAAAACAAGCAGGGCTACCATGTGTGTATATATAATGTCAAACGACTTTCCAATGTCCTTTTTACCGTCTCATCTGAAGTGTAATAGCCAAGTGTTAGCATATATAGGACTATCCCTTTCTGTAGTGTATACTGTAAGCAAAAAATGACTGAAGTAGAATGACAAAAGGTACAAAGCCGAGTTCCAAAATACGATATGCCTTCAGCACACTTGTGGAAAGGAGCACTGTTATTCTAACCTGAACTGGAACATTTGTATTGAATTATAAACATTAAGAAATTAGGAAATAATAAGCAACAAAACTATTACGCATTGAAATCACGGTTGACTGATCGTGATCGGTTATTGGTAAAAAAATAAAACTGGCATTACTACACACAATATGCAGATATCTTCGGGGAGGTATTAGAGCAACGAGTCCATTGTTCGTAGGATTAAATGCGTCAACATTAATTCTAAACAAAGGCTGCCAATATGGACAAATTGGGTTTTATTGTCCAACTAAAATTAGTTATTTTAAATACCCTGTTGCATATTGCCATCCTCTGCCATTTGCACCATTCCGTTCTGGCTGCAGGATGACCTCTTACTGTAACATGCACCCTCTTATACATGCACAGCAGTAGCAGACCACTTTTTCACTGGGCAGAGCTTTATAACACATGTTAAGTCACGCTAATAAGTGCCATTATAGCAGAATGATCTCAACTGTCCTTTTAACTAAACCACATCATGCTTCTATTGTCTTAACAAACACTTGACAAATCATTGTTCTCTCCAGTTACCCACTGCTCTTGCAACCCCCTCCACTGGACTGTGGGAGGAAACCAGAGCTCCCGGAGGAAACCCATGCAGACAGGGGGAGAACATGCAAACTCCACACAGAAAGAACCCAGACCGCTCCAGCTAGGGATCGAATCCAGGACCTTCTTCTGTTAGGCGACCGTTCTACCCACTTAGCCACTGATCATTTCTAAGCAACTAGTTAATAGTTATAAACCAGCTGTTAACTTATGGTAGTACGAAACGCATGTAAATCAAATAAACACAGCAAGTGGTGAATATAATGTAAAATGACTTATCAGGACATTGTTTGTTTATTAGGATTTTAACGTCATGTTTTTACACTTTGGTTACATTCATGACACTACACTACACTTTGGTAGTCACTCCTTACACAAGGTTCATCAGTTCACAAGGTTATATCGAACACAGTCTTGGACAATTTTGCATCTCCAATTCACCTTACATGCATGTCTTTGGACTGTGGGAGGAAACCAGAGCTCACGGAGGAAACCCATGCAGACACGGGGAGAACATGCAAACTCCACACAGAAAGGACCCGGACTGGGGAGCTGGGGATCGAATCCAGGACCTTCTTCTGTGAGGCGACCGTGCTACCCACTTAGCCACTGATCATTTCTAAGCAACTAGTTAATAGTTAGAGACCAGCTGTTAACTTATGGTAGTAAGACACTCATGTAAATCCAATAAACAAAGCAAGTGGTGGATATAATGTGAAATGATTTATCAGGACATAAACAATATATAAGGTAAAATTAGAGTTAACACTAAAATAAAGAATAATGACTGGAGAAACATTTGTTTGAAGAATTTTGTTTACGTGGAGGATTCATGTTCGGATAGTTCGTTATGACATTTTAAGACATTTTTACTTTCTAAAAATAAAGCATTAGTGACTTTTGAGTCTGACCCTAGTTATTTTAAGGACATATAGATTTTCATGGCCTCTTATATTTCAGGCACCCCCCTCCAGACTAAAGAAAGAGGCTTCTTATATGATCTTATTCATTAATAAACAAGAAATGATAAATAAACAAGCTTATAGGACAAGATCTCAGATAGGACTGATAGTATGGGTGAGGGGACATGTATGAGGTTTATGACTATTAATTAACATTGCAGATTAATTAGGTCTGTTTACCTTGTGAAAAAGTAACTGTTGTAGGGCAGCTGTAGCCCAGTGGTTAAGGTACTGGACTAGCAATCGAAAGGTCACTGGTTCAAGCCCCAACACTGCCAGTTTGCCACTGTTGGGCCCTTACGTAAGGCCCTTAACCCTCAATTGCTCAGACAATATACTGGTCACAGTACTTTGGATAAAAGCGTCTGCTGAATGCTTTAATTGAAACAACAGGCCTGCGAGATCACAAGATGCACACACGGGCCTTGTAGCAGATAAGACTTAGCTTTAAGGCTAACTGTTTAGCTGCTCGGTTTAACTATATTTTATATATATATATATATATATATATATATATATATATATATATATATATATATAATATGCATAATTATGAAGGGAAACGTGCCAGTGTAAAGTACAGTATTGGTGGTTTTGTTGTACCAACCAGTCAGTAATATAAGAGAGGTAGTACAGCTAGTACTGAAAGCTACAGTAGCTAACCCTATATCATTGTACGTTAACATAAACCAAATGCGTGTAGAATTACAGAATAGCTCGTTCCGTTACAAGCTAAAATAAACAATAAAGCTTTACTCAGTTCACCATAGTGTGAAATATGAATTTATTGTGTATTTTAAGCAGGCGGATAAACCCTGACAGTGACGCATGTGACTTCACGAGCTGCTGCATGGACACTATACAGTAACAAGTTAGCCTTAACCTGAGGAGTTAGCCTAGCTGCTAACCAAGCTGCTAACAAGCTAATTTGCAGCGGAGCGAGTCAGCGTTTTCTGAAAGCGGCTACATTTAACAAGAAATAAAAACACACACTCACCCGCGAAGCCCCTTTCAAATGGTTGGAATAATTATAATGAAGTGCTTAACACGAGGGTTTTTTGTTCTTAGCTGTTTTTGCTATACGCGGCTATACACGACAGCCCACTTTCTAACAGGGACGGTGTAAAATGGCGTCGTTCCTGCATTTACCATTAATACTGCGTAAGGGGAAGTGGGGTGGAGCCATTACTCAAATGCACTTCTAATATTAGCAATTTAACACAAAACAAATTTGTACACATTAATTTGCATTAATTTTGTACTCAATTTATTATTATTTATTCAAACCAAATAACATACTTTAATAAGTTTGAAATGTTAAATAAACAACCCCCCTCGTTTTGCCAATGGAATATTTGGTCACGTGGTGTTTTCTTTTCGCATCAGTAGGTTTCAGTGCTCCCAGAGGGAAGAACTGATAACATCTCAGTGACAAAACTGTTAAAACCACATTCTTGTTTCTACACTCACTGTCCACATAGAAGCACTTTGTAGTTCTACAATTACTGACTGTAGTCCACCTGTTTCTCTACATACATACATGGTCAGGACCACCACAGAGCAGGTATTATTTGGGTGGTGGATCATTCTCAGCACTGCACTGACACTGACATGGTGGTGGTGTGTTAATGTGTGTTGTGCTAGTATGAGTAGATCAGACACAGCAATGCTGCTGGAGTCTTTTAATACCGTGTCCACTCACTGTCCACTCTATTAGACACTCCTACCTAGTTGGTCCACCTTGTAGATGTAAAGTCAGAGACGATCGCTCATCTATTGCTGCTGTTTGAGTCGGTCATCTTTGAGATCTTCGTCAGTGGGCACAGGACGCTGCCTACGGGGCGCTGTTGGCTGGATATTTTTGGTTGGTGGACTATTCTCAGTCCAGCAGTGACAGTGAGGTGTATAAAAACACCATCATGTCAGTGTCAGTGCAGTGCTGAGAATGATCCACCACCTAAATAATACCTGCTCTGTAGTGGTCATGTGAGGGTCCTGACCATTAAAGAACAGCATAAAAGGGGGCTAACAAAGCATGTAGAGAAACAGATGGACTACAGTCAGTAATTGTAGAACTACAAAGTGCTCCTATATGGTAAGTGGAGCTGATAAAATGGACAGTGAGTGCAGAAACAACCAGGTGGTTTTAATGTTATGGTTGATTGGTGTATATTACAACAATATATATATATATAATAATATATATATATAATAATATATATATATAACACTTAACTTAATACCTTAAATAATTACCCTATTCATATGCTTCCAGTATAATTTCTATAGGAAATATTTATAGATATACATGAAAATATGAAAAAGCTTGTTGTGATCACTACAGGTCGGCCAGTATGGGCTAAAGCATGATAGTCTTCAGCTGTTCAGAGACAGATGAACAATATCATGATACAATGTTGATTTTCAAAAGAATTCTGCTATTTAACAACAACAACAAGGACCTGGCGCAAATCACATATTGCCCCTCCATCTGGTGATCAGCTGCCCAGATCCACTTATGTGGATGCATACTTGTTATTATTAATAATATGGACTTATGTCATTAATTATAGAGGGGCGGCACGGTAGCACTGTCGCCTCACAGCAAGAAGGTCCTTGACCCAGGTGGAGCGGTCCAGGTCCTTTCTGTGTGAGTTTGCATGTTCTCCCCGTGTCTGTGTGGGTTTTCTCCGGGAGCTCCGGTTTCCTCCCACAGTCCAAAGATTTGCAAGTGAGGTGAATTGGAGATACTAAATTGTCCTGGCAGTGGTGGGACTTGAACCAGCGACCTTTCCGTTACTAGTCCACTACCTTAACCACTAGGCTACAACTGCCTAAAAATGACACACTCACTCACCATATAGGAGCACTTTGTAGTTCTACAATTACTGACTGTAGTCCATCTGTTTCTCAACATACATTTTTTGCCTGCTTTCACCCTGTTCTTCAGTGGTCAGGACCCCCACAGGACCACCACAGAGCACGTATTATTTAGGTGGTGGATCATTCTCAGCACTGCAGTGACACTGACATGGTGGTGGTGTGTTAGTGTGTGTGTCCACTCACTGTCCACTCTATTAGACACGCCTACCTAGTTGGTCCACCTTGTAGATGTAAAGTCAGAGACGATCGCTCATGTATTGCTGCTGTTCGAGTCGGTCATCTTGTAGACCTTCATCAGTGGTCACAGGACGCTGCCCATGGGGTGCTGTTGGCTGGATATAATTGGTTGGTGGACTATTCTCAGTCCAGCAGCGTTGCTGTGTCTGATCCACTCATACCAGCACAACACACACTAACACACCACCACCATGTCAGTGTCAGTGCAGTGCTGAGAATGATCCACCACCTGTGCGGTCCTGTGGGGGTCCTGACTATTGAAGAACAGCATGAAAGGGGACTAACAAAGTATACAAAGAAACAAATGGACTACAGTCAGTAATTGTAGAACGACAACGTGCTCCTATATGGTCTTCCTAACAGCAGGGGGCGATCTGTATACAAGTCAGCAGTGTGAACGAAGAAGTGCTCACTTAACACCATGGATAGGAATGACAGGTATTCTGAAGAAGCATAGACAGTTTGGAATGAACAGCTACAATGTCTGGAGTGTTAGCGAGGACGTTGTTTTATCCCACACTGGTTTATAATGTGGTGATGGAGAAGATCTCGTCCAGAAGATGGTTCGATCGGGTGGATCAGACGGTCATACTGGGCGCCCTTCCATTCAAATCAATGACGGATGAGGTGCGAGTTTACTGTGTTATACTTTACTGTGGTTATATTTAAGGGTTCAGTCTATATTTTTAAATCTAAGGGGGTTTAATCTGTTCTAATGTGTCTAACTTATGTACCATGTTTCTTCTGTTTTACTGCAGCTGGTTCAAGCAGAAAATGTTCGAGGTGTGATAACCATGAATGAAGAATACGAGACTAACTATTTCTGTAACTCATCAGAAGTGAGTAACTCAAACACCTTTTACTACGTTTATGGGTGAATAATTTAGTTTGAATCATGTCAAGATAATGCTTACATGCTTTAGAGCAAAGACTTAATGATGGCTACAATTGAGCTTATATAGAATTTTAATATTTCATATTTATTTGTGAAGTGGCATAGCAAAATGTCATTATGTGTTGGTAATAGGCCAGTGATAGCTCAGTGGTTAAGGTACTGGACTAGTAAACAGAAGGTTGCCGGTTCAAGCCCCGCCACCACCAAGTTGCCACTGTTGGGTCCCTGAGCAAGGCCCTTAACCCTCAGTTGCTCATTGTAAGTCGCTTTGGATAAAAGCGTCTGCTAAATGCTGAAAATGTAAAATGTAAATGTAATGACGTGTTGCGGTAATGACTATTTTTACTTTTTTTAAGAAAAAAACTAGATAGGCCATGGATTTGCTAAAGCAAGTCAACAGCTAGTACAAGATGCACTTTAAATACATATAAATAATGTGTGATTTTTTCTTTTTTTGGTAAAGTACTGCCATACTGATGTAAATGGTAATGACGCTGAATAAATATACTCTGATCAGGAGGAATACATTTACATTTTCATTTACATTTTCATTTACATTTTCAGCATTTAGCAGACGCTCTTATCCAGAGCGACTTACAGAAGTGCTTCCATAGTGAACATTTCATTCCTTAAGTTTAGATAGACAACACATGATCAGAGAATACATGATCAAATTACTCACATTTCCAGACATTAAAATGTCAATCTTCTCTCATGGCTGACATGTGCTTCCTTGTGAGTCTTTGTTTCCATGGTTACAACATTTACATTTTCAGCAGACGCTTTTATCCAAAGCGACTTACACAATGAGCTGAACACGATGAGCAATTGAGGGTTAAGGGCCTTGCTCAGGGACAGTTGCAACTTGGTGGTGGCGGGGCTTGAACCGGCAACCTTCTGTTTACTAGTCCAGTACCTTAACCACTGAGCTATCACTGCCCTAAACATAAAACACAACATAAAAAAGTGTTACCTTTAAATGATTCCCTACAGAAACCATAAACTGTTGCGGTAATGACGATAATGCTGGGGACAGTAATATATTGCTCAAAAATATGCATAGGTTCAAGATTCAAGATTCAAAGCTTTATTGTCATATGTACAGTAGGAAACGTGTTTCCCTGTACAATGAAATTCTTATTTTGCTGTCCACACATGATGTAACAAAGTACAAAGATAATAATAAAATAAAATCAAATTAAGAAATAAAAGTTAGATATAGTAAAAAAAACCACGCTGAGTATAAGTTATGTACATTGTGCAAGAAAAGAGCAGATATATTGCAATCAGACAATATAGTTACATGTGCAAAATGTAAAGACAGTAGTGTAAACATACATGTGCAGCTGTATGTAGACCTGTAAACAGTCATATGTGGTATAGTGCAAGTATTGTGAGCAAGTGTGATAGTGTCTATGAATAATCAGCTCAGCTGTTTAAGAGTCTGATAGCTGTGGGAAAGAAAGAGATCTTTAGTCTTGTTGTCCTGCATTTCACACTTCTGTATCTCCGGCCTGAGGGTAGAAGTGTGAATAGTCCATGTTGGGGGTGGGTGGGGTCTTTGATGATGGACGCAGCTCTCCTGTGGACTCTGTGATGGTAGATGCTCTGGAGAGAGGGTTGTACCGTCCTGGTGATTTTCGTAGCAGTCTTTATCACTCTATTATTTATTACTCTATAATTAGGTTGTACAAATATGAAAAAAAAAAACATTTTGTTTCTTTTTAAGTTATTATAAAACTCATATTGTGATTTTTATAATGAATTGATCACTTTTTAGCATTTTATTAGAGCAGAGAAGTTTTAAAGTCTGGGTTGGGGACAAGGCCAAAGTAGCAAAATTTAAGTAAAGTTTAAATCATCATAAAAAATGTAAATCATAATTATTTTGGTATGTAATTTTTTTAGTGATGCAATGAATGATCTTTTTAATACCTAAAATATTTGTTTTGTAATAAAGTATTTTTAACACAAATTTATAACTTAGGGATGTAAAAGTTCCCCCAATTGAAGAATCACCCTTATAATACATAACATAAGTGAATCTCACAGAGCCTTGAATATACAACCCCGAGTTGGGACGGTAAAGCATTTACCATTACCTCTGTAATGCTGCTATTCCTTTTCACCACACTTAAAAGACGTTTTGGCACTGATGATACCAAATGATTTAGTGTTTCGGCTTTTATTTTGTCCTGTTCTTCCTGCGAACACGTCTTAAGATGTGCTGGCTCGTCGTTTCAAAATTCTTCACACATTTTCCTTTGGGGAGAGGTCAGGACTGCAGGCGGGCCAGTCCAGTACCCGTACCCTCTTCTTCCGCAGCCACGCCTTGTTGAAAAATGCCTGGACGTCCCTGGATAAGACGACGTCTTGGACTTTTCTGAATTAATGCCGCCATCACAGACGTGTAAATGACCTTTTCCAAGGGCACTGACACACCCCCATACCATGACAGACCCTGGCTTTTGGACTTGTCACTGATAACAGTGTTTGGACCTGGGATGCTGTTTCATTTGACCACAATACACGTTTCCACTGTGTGACGGTCCATCCTAGATGCCTCCGAGCCCGGAGAAGTCGACGCCGCTTCTGGAGTTTTTAAACACCTCACTGTCACTGCTGGACTGAGAATAGTCCACCAACCAAAAACATCCAGCCAACAGCACCCCGTGGGCAGCGTCCTGTGACCTCTGATGAAGGTCTCGAAGATGACCGACTCAAACAGCAGCAATAGATGAGAGATCGTCTCTGACTTTACATCTACAAGGTGGACCAACTAGGTAGGAGTGTTTAATAGAGTGGACAATGAGTGGACATCCCCATACCATGACAGACCCTGGCATTTGGACTTGTTCCTGATAACAGTCTGGATGGTCCTTTCCGTCTTTGGACCTGGGATGCTGATTCATCTGACCACAATACATGTTTCCACTGTGTGATGGTCCATCCCAGATGCCTCCGAGCCCAGAGAAGTCGACACCGCTTCTGGACATGGTTAACATGAGGCTTCTTTTTTGCACGGTAAAGTTTTAAGTGGTATTTATGCATGTAACTCTGTATTGTAGTGCTTGACAAAGGTTTGCCAAAGTAATCCCTCACCCATGTGGTCATATCAGCTATTGTTGAGAAGCGGTTCTTGATGCAACGCCGTCTGAGGGATCAAAGATCACGGGCGTTCACTAGCGCCCTTGGCCTTTATGCTGTTGAAATTGTAAAATTAGCATTTTCCAATCCTGTCCCAACTTTTTTCTGATTTGGGGTTGTAAGGCCGTAGCCTAGTGGTTAGGGTACTGGACTAGTAATCAGAAGATCACTGGTTCAAGGCCTACCAAGTCGCTTTGGATAAAAGCGTCTGCTAAATGCCGACAATGTAAATGTAAAATTCATTCCATAGCTGGACCAAGGCTGCCACCTAGGGCCCTAATCACCAGATAAGGTTCTGTATGTAATCCAACTCTTTTAGGAACAACAGGATTTGTCACAAGATCTGTATGGTGTCCCAAGATAAGGCATCATCCATCAAAGACATCATGCTTTGATCAGTGTTACTTGTAGAGTCTTTCACATCACACTAAGAACAGTTAAAGATAGTGTCCTATCAGACCAGATGAAGAACTTTTAATCTCTCTGTACAGAGATTGGAAATTCAATCATACAGCCATGGTCAGTAGGGGCCCAATTTGCAAAACATAAATAAGCTAAAATAAATCACAGTGTTGCAAAAACTAATTACTTAAGACATTGTTGGTGTCTTAAGCTGTAACTGGCAACCAAAGCTTTCAAAGTGCTAATGTGATGAGTACTGGTGCCTGAATACCTTTTGTCTTTTTAATTAGTGTCTTTAAACATTTAAATCTTTACATGAATGTATCTTTGTGTACACGAAGATTATTTACCCCCAACAGTTGCTGTGGCTCAGTGGGTAGCACTGTCGCCTCACAGCAAGAAGGTCCTGGATCCCGTTCACATCCCACCTCCTTGTTTCTACACTCACTGTCCATTTTATCAGCTCCTCTTACCATATAGAAGCACTTTGTAGTTCTACAATTACTGACTGTAGTCCATTTGTCTCTCTGCATGCTTTGTTAGCCCCCTTTCATGCTGATCTTCAATGGTCAGGACCACTCCAGAGTAGGTACTATTTAGGTGGTGGATCATTCTCAGCATGTTCTGCTGGTATGAGTGGACCTCACTGTCACTGCTGGAGTCCACCAACCGAAAACATCCAGCCAGCAGCGCCCTGTGGGCAGCGTCCTGTGACCACTGATGAAGGTCTAGAAGATGACCGACTCAAACAGCAGCAATAGATGAGCGATCGTCTCTGACTTTACATCTACAAGGTGGACCAACTAGGTAGGAGTGTCTAACAGAGTGGACAGTGAGTGGACACGGTATTTAAAAACTCCAGCAGCGCTGCTGTGTCTGATGTCAGTGTCACTGCAGTGCTGAGAATGATCCACCACCTAAATAATACCTGCTCTGTAGTGGTCATGTGGGGGTCCTGACCATTAAAGAACAGGGTGAAAGCAGGCTAAAAAAGTATGTAGAGAAACAGATGGACTACAGTTAGTAATTGTAGAACTACAAAGTGCTCCTATATGGTAAGTGGGGCTGATAAAATGGACAGTTTTTAATGTTATGGCTGATTGGTGTATGTGCCTGTTTTTTTTTTTATAGGAGTGGCAATCACATGGTGTAGAGCAGGTCAGACTCAGTACAGTGGATCTGACTGGAATTCCCAGTTTGGAACACATCCATCAAGGAGTCGAGTTTGCTCTGAAACACCGGGATCAAGGAACCAGTGTCTATATCCACTGTAAAGCAGGGCGCTCTCGCAGTGCCACCGTGGCGGCTGCGTACCTCATCAGGGTGAGTACTGTATAAAGTTAAATGCTAAAACTACTCAAGAACTCTACAGTGTGTAAGTATGCAGTATGTAATGTGTATGTTGTACTGTATATCTTCGTGTAGATCCACTGCTGGACTCCAGACGAGGCCTGTAACATGCTGTCGACCGTCCGGCCCCACGTTCTGATCCGCTCTGCTCAGCGTGACATGCTACACACATATTACCAACAAGTGTGTGGATCTGACACGGGCTCTGTGTAATAAAAACAGCACAGAATAGAAAGAAGTCAGTGTGCATGTTCAAACTGGTTTATGCAAGCTGGTCAGTGAACATCGGATGCTGGTTAACTTATTTCAGCTGTTAAAATGTGATAAAATGCTGATCATTATGCTATGTCTTTTTACTAGGGTAATCCAGATACTGTATTTTCTTACAAAGCATCAAGATTTTAAATATTTTCATTAAATATAGTGTTAATACAGGAGCAAAGATGAACAACAATACGTACATAAATATATTTAAGCTCTGTTATTACTCCAATTATCCAATTGCATTACGCTTCCTTTCTACTGATGCTGATCCCCACTCCTGTTCGAGGAGAGCGAGACTGACACACATGTTGACTGCATTTTTTTCACCCGCACGATGCGAGAGAGCCACACCCTGATCAACACATTACTCCTCGACTCTGTGCATCAGTTATGAGGTCCCTCCGTGTATGAACAACAGCCAATCGTTTGTGTAGACGCCCACTTTTGATTCATTGTTTGAAATGTCAGCTGTGGTGTCCTAGCGTGTTTTACCACTGCGCCACCTGAGTGGCTTTTTTTTTTTTTAGTTTTTTTTAATCATCATGGTACATCCTGGATGCCATGGATCTTATCGAGGTTCACATGGCTGCCCAGAACTATCAGTTTTTTTTTGTTGTTTTGGTTGTTTTAAACCTGTTAATTGTTTCCATATTAACAGAATGGATTATTTTCAGTTGTGTGGCTGTATTTCATAGCCATTTTTGATGCTTGAAGGTAAACACGCGTCTGTTGACTGTTATTTTCATTGCATATTATACTTATATTACATTTCCCACTGTTAATGGATTGTTAAGGTAATTTGGTCTCTGTGTCACCTCATGGATATGCTTTAGGTGAACCTAAAGTGAAAATGAAGTCATGACATGCCTTAAATTTTCACTGTAGGTACAGCTGAAGTGGCTATATTTGTCTTCTATATTTTTAGAAAAATATTCCTCGGGTGCTAATAATTCTGGAACTGACTGTATCCATATTGTCCAGCTTTTGTTAACAGGTACTGTATATAAGAGTCTTAGGGGTGTCTTAGGGACAGTGGTAGCCTAGTGGGTAGAGCTTTTTGGTAGAGCTATCAACTAAAAGGTTGAGAGTTTGAATCCCAGCTCTGCCATGCTGCCACTGTTGAGCCCCTGTGCAAGGCCCTTAATCCTGTCTGCTCCAGGGGTGCCGTACCATGGCAGACCCTGCGCTCTGACCCAATAATTTTGTTGTACTATACACCTGTATATGTATATTTAACAAATAAAAGTGTTCTATTCTATCACTTGTCTACCACCTTGTCCATATTGTGTGTATATAAGTAAGTAAGAGAAATGGAAGACGGTGGCCTGGTCTGATGAATCACGTTTTCTTTTACATCACGTGGCTGTAACGCTGGGTGCGTGTGTCACTTACCTGGGGAACACATGGCACCAGGATGAACTGTGGGAAAAAGGAAACGTTCTGCTGGGAAACCTTGGGCCCTGCCATCCATTTGACACGTACCACCTACCTAAGCATTCTTGCAGATCTGACGGCTGTGGCCTCTTTCAGCAGGATGATGCGCCCTGCTACAAAGCAAAAACAGTTCAGGAATGGTTTGAGAAGCACAACAACGAGTTTGAGGCGTTGACTTGGCCTCCAAATTCCTCAGATCTCAATCCAATCGAGCATCTGGGGGATGTGCTGGACAAACAAGTCTGATCCATGGATGCCCCACCTCACAGCTTACCTCAGGAGTTATAGTCTGCTGCTGACATCTTGGTGCCAGATACCACAGCACACCTTCAGGGGTCTAAGGGAGTCCATGCCTCGACGGGTCAGGGCTGCTTATTCGGTGTAACTATGTGTGTATAATCACTATGTAGTGTAGATTATGGCGTATGCTGTAATTCATAGTTTTGTCCTGTGATGGCGCTATTAACGCTTCTCCAATACAAACACCATGAATGAGCAAAGAAGAAGCTTGTGTCGTTGGAGTCAAGATGGCTGCCTCGTTGATGAGGTTTATCCGCGGGGGTTTAAGTAGAAGCGTAAACGGTAAGTGCAAAATAAATATAATTCCAACTCCAGGCGAATATTAGTTACTTTACTGTATCATTTCGAACTGTGTTGTATTTCCTCCCTGCTTTTTAAACGCTGTCTTGTCAATGAGTATGACCTTTCTCTAGGCTTCAACCTAGCCGCAAGTGTCTGGCTGAATACCAAATAAAGCTGTGTGCACTACAGTTGTAATAGATTATACACCCTATGTAGTGCACTCCGCCATCTCAGTGTAAGCTCTTTGGGATGTGCACGCAGCACTAAATAAACATAAAAAATAATAATATATGATTAAATTATAGAAAACATTTTCCTAAATCACATGATGTTTAAACTTTAATATGTTGTTTAGATAATGTAGTGTTACTAGGAAAAATTACAGGACTATCTGTTAGATAAGACAGTGTTTTTAACGTGTTAACGGTATTCCGCACAGTGCCCTGTCCCATTTCCACTGCACACTTTTATTTGTGGACATTGTAACTTAGTCCTATTTCTTTACAAATCAGCATTAACCCTCTGTCTCCTGCTATTACTGATTTAACATGCTGGATATTGAACCAGATTTAACATAAATGTGCTTACTTGCAGTTTCAGCATTTTTAAAAGATTATTTTATTGTTAACTTTTTTTTTAAAGGAAAAATTTTTTTGGTAATCCAGTGGTTTGAGGTTTTTTTGAGACCCTTGTTGTTCATTTCTAAGTATTAAATTATCTGAAAAACTGAAAAAATTATAGTCTGAAAAACTAGAAAAAAATTAAGTTAATTAATTTTTTAAAAAACATATACATTAAATCCTGATGTATCAAATATGATACAAAACAAAACTCATTTATGCAAACTCTTATTTAATTTCTTGTTTTGTATTTCACAGAAGGTCAAATAAACACTTCAGTTTCAAAGAATTAGAATTTTTGGGCAATGTTTGGGTGGTTCAGGCTTTAAAGTGTTAACCTTGCAGTGTACTCAAGACACAACTGGTAGTTCTAGAGCCGATCCAAATGGGGTATTAGGAAAGACAAACCATGCATTTATTATAAATATAACAATCGTCTCAGCTAAATGATTTTTTCTTTAATAGTTGTTAACCGGAATGCTGCACTAATCCAGACAAGGACTGAAGCGACAACAGCCGAGACAAGACGTGAGTTAAACATCATTTATTAATGGAAAAATATTCTTTTATATTAATCTAACAAACCCCTTCTCAATATATATGTATATATTGTCTTTATAGCTACTGTTAAGCCAAAGGATGCCGTTTCTCATAACCAGCTGGCCCAGTTTGGGCAATACATAGCTGAGATTCTTCCCAAGTATGTGCAACAAGTTCAGGTAATTATAAACTGGCTTTGTCCCAGTGTCCCAGCATGCATGTACCATATTATACACATGAACATTGTGGCTATACAGTAAATGACAATATGCCATGTGTTGCTCTGTTGCCCCATACTGACCAGATAATGTTTAGTAGTGCTATGCTTTCTTATATGAGTGTATCAGGTGGATCATCCACCGCTGCAGGGACATGTGATGGGTATGATGAAGAGGGTCGTACCTATCACATGACCCCTCTGACACTTGTGCAGTAGCCAACTGCTTCTGTCCGAGATGGGTTCAGAGAGAGAACAGTATCATGCACTGCTCCATTATTCTCGATTATTTACACTACCATGTACATCAGATGTCAGTGTTGTTACAGTACAGAGAGCAGTCCACTATACAAAAAACATCTGGTCAGTAGAGGTCCTACATGGGTCCTACAAAGTTCATCTGCATGACAGTTATAGCTGATGCATGTACCCAAATCACATGACAATGACAATACTGTATTTTCAGGTTACATGCTACAATGAATTGGAAGTTATGATCCATCCAGAGGCAGTCATACCCGTGCTGACCTTCCTTCGGGATCACACCAACGCTCAGTTCCGCAACCTGACCGACCTCACTACGGTCGATGTTCCTTCTCGGGAAAACCGCTTTGAGGTAGGAACACTTTACTCCCCAAGGCCAGTGATCAGGCCAGTTTTTGATTGCGCATATGGATATTCATCACGTATCATGATTCTCTTTCTGTCACATGATGTGTGCATTTTGCAGTATAGTAAACTAGATTGATTTTCCAGCTTGTGTACAATCTGCTGTCACTGCGCTTCAACTCTCGCATCAGAGTTAAAACATACACCGATGAGCTGACCCCCGTCGACTCTGCCGTCCCTGTGTTTCAAGCAGCCAACTGGTATGAGAGAGAAGTATGTCATATTTTCTCTGTTCAGCTCTCGGATATTCTTAATAAATGTATATAACACATAGATAAAATGATATGTTGAATTTTTCACCAGGTGTGGGACATGTATGGAGTTTTCTTTGCCAATCACCCGGATCTAAGGCGCATCCTGACAGATTATGGGTTTGAAGGCCATCCATTCAGAAAAGACTTTCCTCTTTCTGGATATGTAGAGGTAAACACATTTACTTAGCATCCCTTATGCCAGGTTCACACTACACGACTTTTTAAGACGTCAGATCGCTGTACAGTTCACACTACACAACTGGGAGTCTTTTAAATCGTTGTGGGTTTCACACTACACGACTGATCGCCGATAGGGGGTCACACACTACACGATCTACCATCCGTCTGGTCTCCCAAACTACATTTTGTCACGAAAACACACACGAGAAGTGACGAGGGGTTTAATGATACCAGGTCCAAAAATGTTGAGTTGCTTGTGCGCTGATGTGCAGCGTAAAAACAAGTAGGAACTAGAGAGGTAGAAAATGTAAGTGTGATTGCAGTGCAGCGGGTGAGCAGATGTGCGTATGCCCATGCTGTATCCAAGTCGGGGTGTCATCAGTGGTCTGTAACGATGTGGAGTTGGAACGGCGTTGATGACTCAAACTTTCAAAAAAATGAATAGAAGTGAATGGGGCCAAAAAACGGTGAGCAGGTGGGTGAGGGTGTGTATCCACATGCTGTATCCAAGTCGGGGTGTCATTAATGGGCTTTAATGGGCATTAATGGGATCGTCTGTTCTGTGGTGAGTTGGAGGTCAATAAATATTTGTTTGCAATGCAGTGTGGGTATTGTGGTTTGGCGTGGACCATAAGGTCACAAATACGTACTGTAAAGCTTGTGTGTGTGCTGATGTATTCTGATAGAAACGATATTATGCCCCTGTCCCATGTTTTTACACTCCTCCCCCAGGGTTTCCTCAACCCCGCATCCTGTGTTCTCATTGGCTGTAGTTCGACATAGCACTCGCTGCCAGGATTTTCGGCGACTGGTCGAGATATTTAACATGCTAGATATTTTTCTTGAGTCTGCGAGCGACATAGAACACACAGCGATCGAGAGCCGAGTTTCGATCCCCAAGCGAACGCCGAGTAGGCATTAATGCTTACATAATTGATGTGTCTTATTTAATAAGCTCTGTCCTTCTTTTTCAGGTACGCTACGATGATGAGCTGAAGCGGGTTGTAGCAGAGCCTGTGGAACTGGCGCAGGAGTTCAGAAAGTTCGACCTGAACAGTCCATGGGAGGCATTTCCAGCGCACAGGGAGCCCAAAGATGCGCCCAAACTAGAAGCGGGAGACAAACCTGCAAATTAACATTTTAAATGTTCTGCTTTGATGGATGAGAATACCTGACACACCCTGATACTATTATTTATGTAAATATGAGACCATCTGTTGACGTATACACCTTCAAACTTCTGAATAAAGCGTTAATCCAGAACTAACTGGTGTTTGGGTTTCTGTTACACTGTTTACAGCTTTAAAACTGTTGTTATTTCACTGTAACTGTCAATGTATAGGTGCCTCTTAATTATTGAGTCATTAGAACCACCTATTGCTAACCTTTTAGGTACAAAGACACGGGTGACAAGCGTGACACCGTTCTACGATACAAGCCACAAGGGACACTTGGATAGACACATCGATATGGCTGGCTTGGTCTAATTTGCAAGCTGGTGAGCGTCGTGGTTGGTCCAGCCATCGGGAAGACAAGAGTGCACCCTGGGCAGAGAGTCAATCCATTGCAAGGCAGCACACACACACACTCCATTAACTATAGGTGCAAATTAAGGAAGCCAATCCATCACATATATTGTTTTGGGAGGACAAAAACAGCTTCACAGCTTTAATTCTGTAAGAACTGCTTCTTTCTGATCAGGGTCCTGGGCCCATCCTGAAAATACTGATTGCAAGGCAGGGACATGATGTATACAGAGTTCCAATCCATTGTATGGCATAGCATACCTTAATAAAAGCAGTTTTTTTTGGCATTTTTGGAAGATGGAAAGAAACCAGAGCACCTGAAGGAAACTCAACTGGACACCAGAGGTTAGGATCAAAGCCTAGCCACTAAAGCCCGTCAAATTTCGGCACACCACGTCATTTTATGTGGCTTACGAGACGTGTGATTGTCTTAAATTACACTGTAAAATCATACATAAACCGCATCTTACAATGCATGCCGATTTTGTGACCCACAAAGTGACCGCATCCAACCACTAGATGGCAGTGTTTCCATCAGTGTTTAACTGAGGCAATTTTCCAACAAGTGATGTTCAGAAATATTTACAAATGATCCCAAAATGTACTAGAAGAGAAAATTGAAGCAAAGCAGAAGGAAGGTAATGTAATGAAAGATGGATAAAAAAGTGACTACAAGTTTGTGCTTCAAGAAGAAAAGCCGATGCGTCTCTTGTGTTATGAGGCCGTGTCTGTGGTAAAGTAGTACAATATGAATGTATCTATACATTATAAATATACAGTATTAATTTGGCAGAATTTAGCCTTCAAGAAAAACAACAAATTGTCCAAGACTTAAAGGCAGACTGCAATCACAGCAGGATACATTACAATCGGCGCTTTGAGGGCCACCATGATGCTGATGTTGCCCTCGGTGAAAATGAGTTTGACACCCCTGCACTAGAGGCTTTGGACCTGTGTAGAGTTTGACACCCGATAAGGTCACAAATACTGTAAAGCTTGTGTGTCTGCTGATGTATTCTGATAGAAACTATATTATGCCCCTGTCCCATGTTTTTACACTCCTCCCCCGGGTTTTCCCTCACCCCGTATCCTGCGTTCTCATTGGCTGTAGTTCGACATATCACTCGCTGCCATTCGCAACCTGCTCGCAACACCTTTCACACTACATTTTTGAATCGCCGACAGGTCCAGATATTTAACATGCTAGATATTTTTCTTGAGTCTGCAAGCGACATAGCACACACAGCGTGTTTCCTGATCTGCTCTGCTGCTGCGCTTCCTTCTAAAAACAATAGTGTTCAAGTTCCAAAAAAATACAAGACACCACGGGGACGTTTACATTCAGTTTATTTTGTGCACTGGTGTTGGTCACATAAGCATTGATGAGGTTCTTCATGAGGTTTAGCTCAGTTTACAGAAACAGAAAAGTTTCAATACAAGACTCTTTTACACAGCTAATATTTTTAGTTTATTTGTTATGATTATATACGTATTGCAGTGCAAATCACTAAGACACCAATTCACAATAAAGTGAATGAAATGATGTTTTATATGGAGCTGTGTGTGTAATTTTATCATCTTATTAATGTCATGCACATGCAAAGCAAATGTTTATAAAATATAGTTATATTTAAATAGTGATCCCAACTGTAAGTTTCACTATGTGGTCAAAAGTATGTGGACACCCCTCCTAATGACTGAATTTAGCTCTTTCTGCCACACGTTTCTTCTCCTAACAGGTGTGGGCAGTTTGGGGAAATCTCTTTCAGCACGATTATGTCCCTGAGCACCCAGCAAACACTTTAAATACATGGTTTGACTGGTTACGTACAAAGAAGTTCCAGTGGGCAACATTTGGAACGGAGGGGGTAAGAGATTCAATATGAATGCCAATGGTTTGGGAATAGGATGTCCGACAAGCTCATGATGGGGTGCCCCAATACTTTTGTCCATGTAGTGTACACCGATCAGCCATAACGTTAACCATATAGGAGCACTTTGTAGTTCTACAATTACTGACTGTAGTCCGTCTGTTTTTCTGCATGCTTTGTTAGCCCCCTTTCACGCTGTTCCCCACAGACCCGGTATTATTTAGGTGGTGGATCATTCTCAGCACTGCAGTGACACTGACATGGTGGTGGTGTGTTAGTGTGTGTTGTGCTGGTATGAGTGGATCAGACACAGCCATGTCCACTCACTGTCCACTCTATTAGACACTCCTACCTAGTTGGTCCACCTTGTAGATGTAAAGTCAGAGACGATCGCTCATATATTGTTACGTTTGAGTTGGTCAGTGGTCACAGGACGCTGCCCACGGGGCGCTGTTGGCTGGATATTTTTGGTTGGTGGACTATTCTCAGTCCAGCAGTGACAGTGAGGTGTTTAAAAACTCATACCAGCACAACCCATAACACACCACCACCATGTCAGTGTCACTGCAGTGCTCTGAATGATTCACCACCCAAATTATACCTTCTCTGTAGTGGTCCTGACCATTGAAGAACAGCATGAAAGGAGGCTTACAAAGCATGCAGAGAAACAGATGGACTACAGTCAGTAATTGTAGAACTACAAAGTGCTTCTATATGGTAAGTGGAGCTGATAAAATGGACAGTAAGTGTGGTTTTAATGTTATGGTTGATAAGAACATACACATGCAAATCGAACACTCCAAGCAATACGTTGCATGCAATCAACCAACTTTTGCACATATATTCATATTTTCTGGTGCTCTTTTATGCCATATAGTGCTCACTGAAATCCTGGGTTCTGCACTTACTGTTTTAGTCTGTTTTGTACTAAACTACGGATACTAGTTCTGGTAATACTAGTTCTAATTGGTAACATCTCGAAATTTTCGGCACGCTGAAAGAATAGAAAATCAGAACCTTTGGACACTTTCTCTTATAGGAGACCTGTGACTATGTTTTGGCCCTAAATGTATTTTGTGCTCATAGGTCAGAATAGGACCAAAGATCACAGGCTCAGGTCTCCCTGCATAAGTTCACAAGAGCTGACAAAAAGGAAGGATGTTTTTTTTTTTGGTTGTGGCCTCGCAGAAAATTAACTCAGCCCTGATTGGATTAGTCTTGGTTTAGTCATTCTTCTGCTCCTTAGCCGAGTTGTTTTGAGGAAGTTCTGGATACACCAAGAATCCAGTAAAGGTGATGTACTTGGCATGATTGCTGTACGCCCCAAAACCATCTCTTTGGTGACTGTAGAGCCAGATCGTGTCTCCTTTCTGTAGCGACAGCATCAAGCTCTGACTTTGCAAGGCCTTCTCCGTGTCGCTGTCGTCATATATCATGGCCTGCACCTCTAGATGGTTTTTCATCAGCTTCACCGAAAGGGTCTTGTGTGGTAGCTTACCGGCGTTGAATGAGAAGTAGTAAGCACCTGGTACCCGACACAGGAATAAGCCCGAGGTCAAGTTGAAGTCGTTTCCAATGTTGACGAGTTCACTGTCAAATGTCATTGGCTTGTGCTCTGGGTAACCTTTGTCTATACCTAAAATGCTCTCTGTGCGACCTACTGAAAAAGCACACCTCTGGTCCTCCTCCTCCTCAGCATCTCTCCTGTTATCTTTCTCTAGCTTTTCATCACTGACACTCCTCTCTGTGCTTACCTCCAGTGGAGTGTTGTTGCTTAATATCGTCGCCTGATTTTCCTTAATCGGCTCATTGTGTACCTCTTGAAAGGTGTAGATATCCGGGTAGATCAGGTATCCACTGAACGTAGTGTAGTGCCCAGTGTTGCTGTAGATGGCGTAGCGTGGGTCGCCGTGAAGCCGCAGCCAGACCGTGTCACCAAAGTCCAGCTGCAGCATGGTGCTTTGGCTCTGGACTTTCCGCTCATTGCTCTCGTTCTCGTCATAGATTATCGCCTGCACCTCATTCCGGTTTTTCATTAGCATGACAGACAGGTCTTTGTGTGGAAACTTCCCCACGGTAAAAGAAAAGTAATAGGCTCCGGGGATGCGGCAGCGAAACAAGCCCGTTTTCGGTTCAAAGTCGGCGCCTATGTTGACGTAGATCTTGTCAAATGTGACGACCATCTTTGGTCCACCCTCCATGCTGGTGGTGCGGGCAACCGAAAATGCAGAGCGCAGCTCTACCGCATTAGACATGCGTGCAAAAGCCCTTACAGCCGTTACGTAATATAAAATGCACCAGAGCAATGATCTGCCTCCTGGTAGCATTGTTTCTGTGGAGAGAGGGAAAGCATAGGTCATTAATGAATAGGCACATAATCTGTAACAGCTTGAGTAACATCTGGGGCAGCTGTGGTTTCCACTGCAAGGAAACAGCTGCTGTTACTTATTGTTAAAACAGCAATGTTTGTTTGTTTATTAGGATTTTAACATCATGTTTTACTCTTTGGTTACATCCATGACAGGAACGATAGTTACTCTTACACAAGGTTCATCAGTTCACAAGGTTATATGAAACACAGTCATGGACAATTTAATATCTCCAATTTATCTCACTTGCATGTCTTTGGACTGTGGGAGGAAACCGGAGCACCCGTAGGAAACCCATGCGGACACAGGGAGAACATGCAAACTCCACACAGAAAGGACCTGGACTGCCCCACTTGTCCATATGCCAGCTTGTTTGGTCAGAGTGCAGGGTCAGTAATCGTAAGACACCCCTGGAACAAAGAGGGTTAAGGGCCTTGCTCAAGGGCCCAACAGTGGCTGCATGGCAGAGCCGGGATTCAAACTCTATACCGTTCAGTTGATAGCTCAAAGCCCTACCCACTAGGCTACCACTGCCCCACTAAAATTAGAGTGTGTTGGATGGGTTGGTGTCCTGTCCAGGAGTGTGCTACTGCATTGCTCCGAGTGATTCCAGGGGAGCTGGATTCACCGTGATCCTGACCAGGATAAGCATCAAGAAGGATTGTTCTTACTGAACTTAACACAAGCACTTACAAAACCTTTTAATTAGGTGTTTCTCATATTTATTATTGATATTTAATTCGATAGTAAATCAATTGAACTTCAATTTGCATATACAACATAGAAACACAATGCTGGAAAAAGCTTATTATTTATTACTCTAGTTGTCTTAAAGCTTTAACAGCAAACAATGGCTTTGCAACAAAAGTATTTACATTATTAATAATTTTTGTTCATATGTTTAAAGTCATAAAGATAATTAAAAGTGCAGATACACACTATCCACTGGCTACTTTTTATAAGCTACCCTTACCACATATGGCCAAATGGATACAAACATCTTATCATAAGTTAGTTGGACATGCCATTAAAACATTTGTAAGGTCAGGGATTGATGTTGGACGCGAATGCTTCTTCCCATAGTGCATCCTGATGCCATGTGTTCCCCAGGTAAGCGACACACACTCCCGGCCATCCACGTGATGTAAAAGAAAACGTGATTCATCAGACCAGGTCACCTTCTTCCATTGCTCTGTGGTCCAGTTCCGATGCTCACGTGCCCATTGTTGGTGCTTTCGTCTGTGGACAGGGGTCAGCACGGGCACCCTGACTGGTCTGCGGCTATGCAGCCCCATACACAACAAACTGTGATTGTGTGATGCACTGTGTATTCGGACACCTTTCTATCAGAACCAGAATTAACTTCTTCAGGAATCTCATGGATCAGACCACACGGGCCAGCCTTCGCTACCTACGTGCATCAATGAGCCTTGG